>NC_058064.1:547500-610000 GCF_020085105.1 Siniperca chuatsi
TCCATATCTCACAGGTCAAAGCAATCAGACTGAACTGTGAGAGAACAGCAGAGGAGCTCCACATGTACAGTTTGTCCTGAGGGTTCGTCCTCTGAGGAGCAGGAAGATCGGGACGATGTGACAGGTACATTTAGTTCTTTCTAATGTCAGAGACCAGGAACGATTCCAGAGAGTCTCACTGTACATGTGGACGCCTGACTGCTGTTTTAGGACAGATGTGAAAGAGAGTGGAGCTGTCCTTTAACGTGCCGAACGCTCACTCTCCACGAGTCCAGCAGCATCAGTGACGGACTCCTTCCGAAGGACGTATTTCCTCAAACAGGTGAGAATCTGTAACGATGGACCCGACTGCTGTTTTAAAACTGGCTTGAAAAATCGTGAAACGGCCCTTTAAGGTTCATCCTCTGGGGACACTCGATCATCGAGCTTTCCTTCGTCGAAGAAAAAAGACCAATTCAGGTCCAACCCCCCACACATACACAGCACATATAATCAATATATTGCCAGGCGTTCGGTCTGTAATGGTCTCAGTACAGCAGCTCCACACGGCTTCCTGCTTTACAGACGGCAGCTCTCGACCCCAAAACTGTAACTGAAAATGTTCCTTCAGTATTTCTCTTTTTAAAATGATGTTTTTCTCCCACTCTGAAACTAAAACTGACTTTCTCTTTTTCTTCTCAGTGTTTTATTCTGCTGCCGTCTCTTTCCTGTGCTCACTGGTATTTCATCGGGTTTTGGAGTGTGTATTATTCACCTCCATATAAATGAAGACAATCGTATTTTTGATCAGTTGTTTTAAAGACGAGAGACGAATGGAGCAGAGAGACAAACAGAAGCAGAGTGATGAAGAGGAAGATGGAGTCACATGTGAGATTTTCACGGCTGCCACATGTGATTGTGTTTCCTGCGTTACACCCGTTTCTCTCTTATCTCTCTGTTACCAGACAATGTTCTCCAGAAACACTTCCTCCGGCCAAACAGCAGAAAACAGTCTGTCTGAGAGACAGAAAGAGGAGGAGGAGGAGGAGGAGGAGGAGGAGGAGGAGGAGGAGAGAGCCGCAGACAGACGGGGAGAAAATATAAAGTATGATCATCATAAACGTGTTTTATCAGAGACCGAAAGAAGGAAATATGGAAAAATAGAGACTGAACATGAAACTAAGACATTTTCTATCCGTCTGAATCTGCCGCCTGAGCTGTTTTCAGGATCAGGAAGTGAGTTCAGTTTATTCAGGCTGAGCTTCCTCACAGGTGTTTGTTTCTGATTCACCTGTGGTCATCACCTGTTACACGCAACAAGTTTGTTCATTTCTTCCCCTCCTGAGTTCGGTCACAAAAACTGCCTGGTTAAGGTCAGCGAACGATGGTGGTCAAGGCTGACTGTTGTAGGAAACAGGAAGTGAATCTACGACAACCTCCTGACAGAGATAGCATAGTTGTTACAACCATGTGGCAACTAATGGCTAGCATAATAGCTCGATGCTAATACATAATAGGCTTTCTCATAGACAGGCTAACAGAAATTAGCATCCAGATATTATTGTGGAAGATTTTTGCATACTTCAGCATTTTAAAACGACTTGTGTTTTTATACTCGCATGTATTTCTTGTAGCGGAGACTCTGGATACCAGTAATGGCCTGCAACATTCTCATTAATGTGAGATACTTCTCGCAACTCTCCTTTCTCATGATTATTATACAGCTCCTGTCACTAAGGCCAAGTCATGAATATAAGAAAACCTTAGTGAATACAGTTTTCTACTGAACAGACACTGTCACACGTCTGCAGTCTGCACATTAAACATCAGGGCAGTGAGACGACAGGATTTAATGGATCTTTTCAAATAACAGCTTTTCCCTACAGGTACAATTACAGCTCATTAGTCTCATATCAATTAGGACTGACGGCAGCTGGGAATTAAGACACACACACACAGACACACACACACAGACACACACACACAGACACACACACAGACACACACACACAGACACACACAGGTACCAGAGGGGGTGTGGTGTGCAGAAGTAATTAAAGTGCATTAATCTCTCAGTAATGTTCATCCTGCCAGCAGACCTGCAGACTCAAACGCAGCATTCACATTCAGTCAGTGTTTGATTCAAACTGTTTAATCAGCTGCAACACCTGAGACACACCTGACTCTACCTGAACACCTGAGACACGCCTGACTCTACCTGAGACACACCTGACTCTACCTGAGACAAACCTGACTCTACCTGAACACCTGAGACACACCTGACTCTACCTGAACACCTGAGACACGCCTGACTCTACCTGAACACCTGAGACACACCTGACTCTACCTGAGACACACCTGACTCTACCTGAACACCTGAGACACACCTGACTCTACCTGAGACACACCTGACTCTACCTGAACACCTGAGACACACCTGACTCTACCTGAACACCTGAGACACACCTGACTCTACCTGAGACACACCTGACTCTACCTGAACACCTGAGACACGCCTGACTCTACCTGAGACACACCTGACTCTACCTGAACACCTGAGACATGCCTGACTCTACCTGAGACACACCTGACTCTACCTGAACACCTGAGACACGCCTGACTCTACCTGAGACACACCTGACTCTACCTGAACACCTGAGACACGCCTGACTCTACCTGAACACCTGAGACACGCCTGACTCTACCTGAGACACGCCTGACTCTACCTGAACACCTGAGACACGCCTGACTCTACCTGAGACACGCCTGACTCTACCTAAACACCTGAGACATGCCTGACTCTACCTGAGACACACCTGACTCTACCTGAACACCTGAGACACGCCTGACTCTACCTAAACACCTGAGACACACCTGACTCTACCTGACCACACATAACTGTTACATCTTCATCTTACATGATCTCATCTAGTTTTATTGTGTGACATTAAAATCAGCTGGATATCAGGACCAGGATGTGTTTAGCCTAGCTTAGCACAATGACTGGAAGCAAGGGGAAACTGTTAGCCTCGTTCCAACAAAAGAGAAACAAATCGACCTTCCAACAGCTTCAGTGAGACGCTGTAGGTCCACCTTGTTAGCTAACAGTCCATCCTGTCGTCAGCTGGTTTGAGTTCTGACAGAGATCAACCTGGATTCCCCAGAATGCACTGGAATATATTTTAAAATGGGTTTTTAAGGGATAAAAACACCTGAAAATGTACCACCACTGAATTTTCACCTCAACTGAAAAACGCATGAAAACCTTAAAAGGGCACCTTCTTACATTTTGGTGAACTTTGTTTTAAGAGGTAAAACCCCTTAAAACAAATCATTGGTCTGAAATTATCATTTGTTTTATCAGAATTTGATCCATTCGTTCCGATAACATTTAGAAGTCTGAGTCTGAAATCATTGATTCAGCCGTTCTCTCCTTTTAAGTTCATTATTGAGATTTTGTACTTTGCTTTTTCCAGTGTGTCATGATCCTGCACTTCTTCAGTTCAGGTCTTTGTTATTATTCAGCTCTATGTTTACGTGCGTGTAGCTGGCTTAAAGAACAAGTGGTTTTACCATATTATTACTTTACTGAATCACCTGTTGCTAATTTTTGCTAGCATGCATCACGTGAATACGTTACGTCTTACTTATTATTATATCCGTACGTTCTGCATAGAAGTGATATATGTTGCTTAGTTCAGCTCAAGTTTCACACACACACAATTACAAACACACACCAAAGCCGCACACAGGCTTTACCTTCCAGACTGAGCTCTGCACAATTTGAAATAAACCATTTGAACGATGTCCCTTCATTAACGTCCATATCGGCCTCAACCCGCAGGATTTAGAGTGAAAGTGTTAAAAAGCCTCCTGAAAACTTTCACATTAAAGCTGCTCTTAAGCTGTTCTGCACATAACAGAAAGAAAACGTAAAGATTTGCAGCCTTCATCATTTAATATCATCATTTCACAACTTTCCAAACTGTCCAAATGTAAAACAACCAAAAATGGATTTCTCCCCCCTCAGTTGCATCAACATGAGGAATGAAACGTGATGGAGGTCAAACCACAAACACGATGCGTACATCAAAGTAACGCGCAGATCAGCCGGAGGCGTCGCTGACTCACTGCAGCAACACAGATTTAATATGAACAGCTCCTCTCATCACATCTGTTTTCCTCATTCATTAACATGAAATCCGGAGTGACGAGTGAGGATTTATGATCCGTTTGAAGTGTAATAATGACCACTCAAACAGCCATTTAGAGCCGGCCCGACCTTTATATCAACACTCACATTCTGTCAGCGAAAGGTATTTAAATTAAAATATTCATAACAACACACAGGAATCCTTCTCCAGTCCTGTTACAATCCAAACAGACTCGTCCTTCAGCTCAGTGACCTTCAAACAGATCCTGATGAAAAGCCTCACATCCTTCATCTCAGGCTACTTTCTGAGTTTCAAAGTCACCACCTCCCAAAAGGCCTTTTGTTTTCTATTTGGCAGCTTTCATATGAAGTCTGAAGAGCAACGTGGAGCTGAAAGCTGAGCGAGGAGACAAAGAGAGAGAACAGAAGAGAAAGAGCTTCACTTTGGACTCAAAGACTCTTTTTACTGCAAACATCGATGCTTTCATTGCCTCTGAAATGTCAGATCTCCAGATTAGACACAAAATTAGCAAACTGAGAAACGAAGCAGAGAAAATTTATTTTATCATGTCAGTGAACAGATTGATTTAAAAAGAAGTCTTTGCTTTTTTACTCTGAACTGATATAAAACCTGATGTTTCAGTTCATTTAAATACAATCGCTTCGAACAGCAAATTTCCTCGTGGAGGCGAAGTCCTCGCAGAGCTTTAATGTAGAGTCCAACCACAGACTGTATATAAAGCCGTATATATATATATATATATATATATATATATATATATATATATATATGGCCGCCGCGTCTCCTCTTCCTCCCACTGTACAAAAATGAGGCCAAAATATCCGGATACGGGAGCCGCCATCTTGGCTGGTGACGTTATCTGGAGCCAGAGTCTGCGCAGTAGTGATCACGGTCGGAGCCGCGGTATCGAGGTCCATGTCCATGACATTCATGATGAATTAATAACTTTAGCAATCGTCTGATTTAGCAGTTAGCTAAAAACAGTTACCATTATATCAGATATGTTAGCTGTATGTATCTACCATATCAAAGGCTAGCTAGCATTATGATGGTGTTTGTACAATAATATCAACTGGCCATATCTCTTACCATAAAATACCACTGATTATGCTAGCTTTTTGTGGCTACACCAGTCTTTGTGCTAAGCTAGGCTAAACACATCCTGGACCTCTCTCTGTACCGGACACGCAGAAATGAAACTGATATCCATATATTATATTTATACATCTGCTCAATAAACAAGATACAACATGTGATCAGACAGACGAGGAGCAGCAGCAGCTTTGTGTAAAAAGACAAGACAGAGAGGTGAGACTGAATCAAGGCTGCACTGAAAACAGGGAGTGGATTTCATTTTAAATACAGTGTTGAGGACAGTATTTTTCCTCGTGTCGTGGTCTCTGTGGTCGATGTGTCTGATTAGCAGTCACTGAGCATTGTTGCAGCGTCTCTTTAAATCTCCACTTTCTCCTCTGAAGATTTTTACCCAGAAGGCCTCACACTTCCTCTTCCTCCCACATCAATGCAAATGTCCTCATCAATATGGACCCTCTTCTTCCTCTGCTCTGTATTCTTCTTCTTCTTCTCTGGCACATTCAGCCTCTCAGGAGACTGACCCCTGTAACGTTCACACCTCTCTGACACAAACACAGAGTATCGACCGACCTCTTCGGCTGTTTGTTTCCCCAGAGAGACGCTCACGCTGAGAGGCCATTTTGTTTTCACTCCATTATTCAGACTGACACTGGACTCTCGTTAGCTGCTCTCTCTTTTTACTGAGAGGACGGTTCATACTGAGAAAACACGTGGGACGGATTCTCACTTGCTCTGAGTCGGACAGTGGTTTTCAAAGTAAGACACAACGTCAGCCTGTATGAGTTCACATGTAGTCAGACTGTCCCATTAACAGCAGCTGTCTCAGCTAATCAGTTTTGGAACGACAGTTCCCATAATGCTTTGGGGGACGTAAACAGGAAGTATAATGTTGCCATGGAGTCAGTGAAGCAGCAGTCAGCAGCTCCTGTCTGCAGTGGACCCGTGGACGGACAGACAGCTGTCTCTGGATCACTGCGAGACTGAAGGAAAGTTAAAAAAAACCTTTCAGTTCTCCTGTTCCCCCCTGAGGAGGAAAACCTCTGATAACCTCTGTCATGATTTCCACTGGGGCTGGGGGGGGGGGTATCCCCCTCACTTTAAAAAATCCCATTTTCCAGCAGAGAGTGCTTTGTGGACATATTCTGCCCTGGGTTTGGCCTCTCAGGGTACATGCGGCTGCCCTGACCATCTAATTGGTGCAGCATGTTGGGGCAGACCTGCAGACACTGGGGAAGAAAAGTCTTTAATCGTAATTAAATGTACCGGTTGTAATGTGTGCAGTACAGTGACACGGCTCCAGATACAAAATCTATCATTAAAGGAATAGTTCAACATGTTGTCTTAGCTTAGCATAAAGGCTGGAAACAGGGGGAAACAGCTAGCCTAGCTCTGTGCCAACGTAAGAAAAGGCCCCTACCAGCTCCTCTAAAGCTTGCTGATTCACATATCCGTTTGTTTCATTTGTACAAAAACTGAAGCGTAAAAACGGCAAATTGTTGTTTTTACACAACGGGTTCATCAGTGAGCTGCAGAGGTGCTGGTAGGTGCATTTTGTTACCTTTGGACATAAAAATCCTTTATCAGTTGCCATCTTCATCATGTTTCATCAGCCTGATCATTTATATGAAACCTTAATACAGCTTCACACACACACACTCTGCATGAAAGTGATGTGAAGAAGATCTCCTGGAGCTGGATGAAGATGTTTCTGTAGAGCTGAGGGAGGACGAGAAGATGACTTTGGACCCTGGAGTGTGAGTGTCCGTCCAGCTCGACCCCCAGACCCCCGCTGTCCTCCTGCACATGAAGGAAACACTGCTTCCTGCACTGAGGAGCAGAATCATCCAGTCTGCACAGAGTTCACTGAATACTGAGGTAAGTGTTATTTCTGGAGACGTGTCCCTGGTGCAGTTTGGGTTCAATGTTTCTGTAACTTCGGACAAAATGACTACAAATTTGTACTTTTAAGTCCTTATAGTGGATCAATAGCTACACATCTGCTCTCCTGCGAGTCCATCATCTGTTACTGTACAGCTGTGAAAAACATACTTTTCACTACTTCTGCTGTACCTCCACTTCTGACGAGGAGCAAAGGGAGTCTCGACGAGTCGCACCTTCCATGACCGTGAAGGATGACACAGAGGCGAAGACATGAAGACACAAACTTGTCAGATCAAATTAGTTCTTAAATGAAACATTTACTATCTCACTGTATAATTCCTAAAATATATAAAATAATATATAATATATAAAATATGTAAGTGCGCGTCTTCTTCTGTATCTCAGCGAGAAGGAAGAAGGAGGATGAAACCCGACGCAGTTACAGAGGAGAGAAACAGTTCGGCCGCTCTCTCTGTTTCCAACAAACTGCCGGTTGTTCAGTTATAAATTATTATTTCAGACACGTCTTTAATGATTATTTCACCAACTGGTATAAATTTGTACCTTTAACTGCTTTGTAGTTTCTGCTCACTTGGGAGCCAATTATCTGCTGCTGCACAGTACACTAACAGCACCGCAGTGCAGAAACACTCGGTCACAAGTGGAAGTCCTGCATTCAAAACACTACTAGAGTAAAAGTACGAGCATTACCGTAAAATGTACTTAAAGTATCAAAGTAAAAGTGCTCGCTGTGCAGAACGGCTCCTTTAAAAGTGTAAAGATGACTCCTGTTAGTTCTACATGTAGTACAAGTACATGATGACCTCACGGAAATCCCAGCAGAGCTTTAACCTGATTGGTCTAATCAGCAACATACCTGAAAACACCTGTGAGGGCAGCACACGTTTGGATCTACTCAAGTAAAGTTCAAGTGCCTCAAAACTGTACGTAAGCACAGTGCTTGAGTAAATTCAGTTATTTTCCACATCAGGAAAAATGTACTTTTCACCGCAGATGATGTTTGTTTCTATTTCTGAAAAACCGTACTGAAGACGGGAGGACAGATTAGAAATAAAGCAGTTCATAATCTTCTGTTGACTTTCTGTGTGAGCCTTGAGCTTCCCACGGCTTTTTAAAAACACATCTTCTACATACTCACATGTCCTCTCTATTCATGGACTTGATGGTATTTGAATAGCCGGAGAGTGAACACAGGGCGGAGGGAAGTGAACAGAGGGCGGAGAGAAGTGAACAGAGGGCGGAGGGAAGTGAACACAGGGCGGAGAGAAGTGAACACAGGGCGGAGAGAAGTGAACACAGGGCGGAGAGAAGTGAACAGAGGGCGGAGGGAAGTGAACACAGGGCGGAGGGAAGTGAACAGAGGGCGGAGGGAAGTGAACACAGGGCGGAGGGAAGTTAACAGAGGGCGGAGGGAAGTGAACACAGGGCGGAGGGAAGTGAACAGAGGGCGGAGGGAAGTGAACAGAGGGCGGAGGGAAGTGAACACAGGGCGGAGGGAAGTGAACAGAGGGCGGAGGGAAGTGAACAGAGGGCGGAGGGAAGTGAACACAGGGCGGAGAGAAGTAAACAGAGGGTGGAAAGAGAAGTGAACAGAGGGCGGAGGGAAGTGAACAGAGGGCGGAAAGAGAAGTGAACAGAGGGCGGAGGGAAGTGAACAGAGGGCGGAGAGAAGTAAACAGAGGGTGGAAAGAGAAGTGAACAGAGGGCGGAGGGAAGTGAACAGAGGGCGGAGAGAAGTGAACAGAGGGCGGAGGGAAGTGAACAGAGGGCGGAAAGAGAAGTGAACAGAGGGCGGAGGGAAGTGAACAGAGGCGGAGGGAAGTGAACAGAGGGCGGAGAGAAGTGAACAGAGGGCGGAGGGAAGTGAACACAGGGCGGAGGGAAGTGAACAGAGGGCGGAGAGAAGTGAACAGAGGGCGGAGGGAAGTGAACACAGGGCGGAGAGAAGTAAACAGAGGGCGGAAAGAGAAGTGAACAGAGGGCGGAGGGAAGTGAACAGAGGGCGGAAAGAGAAGTGAACAGAGGGCGGAGGGAAGTGAACAGAGGGCGGAAAGAGAAGTGAACAGAGGGCGGAGGGAAGTGAACACAGGGCGGAGAGAAGTAAACAGAGGGCGGAGAGAAGTGAACAGAGGGCGGAGAGAAGTGAACAGAGGGCGGAGGGAAGTGAACAGAGGGCGGAAAGAGAAGTGAACAGAGGGCGGAGAGAAGTGAACAGAGGGCGGAGAGAAGTGAACAGAGGGCGGAAAGAGAAGTGAACACAGGGCGGAGGGAAGTGAACAGAGGGCGGAGGGAAGTGAACACAGGGCGGAGGGAAGTGAACAGAGGGCGGAAAGAGAAGTGAACAGAGGGCGGAGGGAAGTTAACAGAGGGCGGAGAGAAGTGAACAGAGGGCGGAGAGAAGTGAACAGAGGGCGGAGGGAAGTGAACACAGGGCGGAGGGAAGTGAACAGAGGGCGGAGGGAAGTGAACAGAGGGCGGAGAGAAGTGAACAGAGGGCGGAGGGAAGTGAACACAGGGCGGAGAGAAGTAAACAGAGGGTGGAAAGAGAAGTGAACAGAGGGCGGAGGGAAGTGAACAGAGGGCGGAAAGAGAAGTGAACAGAGGGCGGAGAGAAGTGAACAGAGGGCGGAGGGAAGTGAACAGAGGGCGGAAAGAGAAGTGAACAGAGGGCGGAGAGAAGTGAACACAGGGCGGAGGGAAGTGAACAGAGGGCGGAGGGAAGTGAACACAGGGCGGAGAGAAGTAAACAGAGGGTGGAAAGAGAAGTGAACACAGGGCGGAGAGAAGTAAACAGAGGGTGGAAAGAGAAGTGAACAGAGGGCGGAGAGAAGTGAACAGAGGGCGGAGGGAAGTGAACAGAGGGCGGAGAGAAGTAAACAGAGGGCGGAAAGAGAAGTGAACAGAGGGCGGAAAGAGAAGTGAACAGAGGGCGGAAAGAGAAGTGAACAGAGGGCGGAGGGAAGTGAACAGAGGGCGGAGAGAAGTGAACAGAGGGCGGAAAGAGAAGTGAACAGAGGGCGGAGAGAAGTGAACACAGGGCGGAGGGAAGTGAACAGAGGGCGGAGAGAAGTGAACAGAGGGCGGAAAGAGAAGTGAACAGAGGGCGGAGAGAAGTGAACACAGGGCGGAGGGAAGTGAACACAGGGCGGAGGGAAGTGAACACAGGGCGGAGGGAAGTGAACAGAGGCGGAAAGAGAAGTGAACAGAGGCGGAGGGAAGTGAACAGAGGGCGGAGGGAAGTGAACAGAGGGCGGAGAGAAGTGAACAGAGGGCGGAGGGAAGTGAACAGAGGGCGGAGGGAAGTGAACAGAGGGCGGAGAGAAGTGAACAGAGGGCGGAGGGAAGTGAACAGAGGGCGGAGAGAAGTGAACAGAGGGCGGAGGGAAGTGAACAGAGGCGGAGGGAAGTGAACAGAGGGCGGAGAGAAGTGAACAGAGGGCGGAGGGAAGTGAACAGAGGCGGAGGGAAGTGAACAGAGGCGGAGAGAAGTGAACAGAGGGCGGAGAGAAGTGAACAGAGGGCGGAGGGAAGTGAACAGAGGGCGGAGAGAAGTAAACAGAGGGTGGAAAGAGAAGTGAACAGAGGGCGGAGGGAAGTGAACAGAGGGCGGAGAGAAGTGAACAGAGGGCGGAGGGAAGTGAACAGAGGCGAAAGAGAAGTGAACAGAGGGCGGAGGGAAGTGAACAGAGGCGGAGAGAAGTGAACAGAGGCGGAGGGAAGTGAACAGAGGGCGGAGAGAAGTGAACAGAGGGCGGAGAGAAGTGAACACAGGGCGGAGGGAAGTGAACAGAGGCGGAGAGAAGTGAACAGAGGGCGGAGGGAAGTGAACAGAGGGCGGAGAGAAGTGAACAGAGGGCGGAGGGAAGTGAACAGAGGGCGGAGAGAAGTGAACAGAGGGCGGAGAGAAGTGAACACAGGGCGGAGAGAAGTGAACAGAGGCGGAGGGAAGTGAACAGAGGCGGAGGGAAGTGAACAGAGGGCGGAGAGAAGTGAACACAGGGCGGAGAGAAGTGAACAGAGGGCGGAGGGTAGTGAACAGAGGGCGGAGAGAAGTGAACACAGGGCGGAGAGAAGTGAACAGAGGGCGGAGGGAAGTGAACAGAGGGCGGAGGGAAGTGAACAGAGGGCGGAGAGAAGTGAACACAGGGCGGAGAGAAGTGAACAGAGGGCGGAGGGAAGTGAACAGAGGGCGGAGGGAAGTGAACAGAGGCGGAGGGAAGTGAACAGAGGGCGGAAAGAGAAGTGAACAGAGGCGGAGGGAAGTGAACAGAGGGGGAGAGAAGTGAACAGAGGCGGAGAGAAGTGAACAGAGGCGGAGGGAAGTGAACAGAGGCGGAGGGAAGTGAACAGAGAGGCGGAGAGAAGTGAACAGAGGGCGGAGGGAAGTGAACAGAGGGCGGAAAGAGAAGTGAACAGAGGGCGGAGGGAAGTGAACAGAGGGCGGAGAGAAGTGAACAGAGGGCGGAGAGAAGTGAACAGAGGGCGGAGAGAAGTGAACAGAGGGCGGAGGGAAGTGAACAGAGGGCGGAGGGAAGTGAACAGAGGCGGAGAGAAGTGAACAGAGGGCGGAGGGAAGTGAACAGAGGCGGAGGGAAGTGAACAGAGGGGCGGAGGGAAGTGAACAGAGGGCGGAGGGAAGTGAACAGAGGGCGGAGGGAAGTGAACAGAGGGCGGAGAGAAGTGAACAGAGGGCGGAGGGAAGTGAACAGAGGGCGGAGGGAAGTGAACAGAGGGCGGAGAGAAGTAAACAGAGGGTGGAAAGAGAAGTGAACAGAGGGCGGAGAGAAGTGAACAGAGGGCGGAGGGAAGTGAACAGAGGGCGGAGAAACAGGACCTGCTTTTTTATTCGTTTTAAATCTTTGATTTGTTTCCTTGGCTCTGCTTTTTGAGGCGCACAGTATTGCATATTGTAAATGTTTTAGTGTGAAATGTGCTCTACAAATAAAGTTTTACTGTGATTATAACGATTCATCTCAGTGCAGCATTGTGTGTTGTGTAGTGGCAATTTCTTCGGAATAAAGAAACACTCGAGGCAACCGCTCGTCGTTCTGCAGGTTTACTTCAAGCGTCTGCAGACGGACTCACAGCAGCGAAACATCATCAGTATAATCTGCTCTGAATGAGTCCAGAGGAAGAAGAGCATCAGTCTTCAGGGTCGGGCTCCTCAGCCCGGGGAGACCAGTGTCCCTGAAGTCTGGACAGAACAGTCACTAGGATGTTTTGTAGTTCCGTGTCATCATTATCAGTGTGCTGTTAATCATACAAACAATCATACACAGATCAAGTATTGACGCCAAACAGTTATAATATCTGTATGTTATTATATCAGAGAGTCCGTTTGTTCTTGCCATTACAATTCCTCCCTTTCAGCATAGAATCATCTTAAAATAAATGCTAATCAAAATCAATTAAAAAATAATTAAGAACAAACATTGAGGAGGAAAGGAAAAAATCAAATAACCAGACAAGTGGGGAAAACCTCTAGCATCAGAGGAAGAAACCCCACATATACTTATCATTAGCTTATCCAGCACACTTCAGTTCAATAGCCGGTCATTAGCAGTCATTATCATTATAACTGGACACAAATAGGAATGAACTAAATAATTTAATGAGACTAAACAAAAAAACTAAGTTAGAACCATTAAGCATGCGTGAATCAGCAAAACAACAGAACTATTATTATTATTATAGCTGTAACCATTAGGTAAATAGCTCTAGCAGTAATACATGAGCATTTTATTCTAAATCTGCATCGTACAGGAACAGTTTCCTCGTTGGTCCAAACTGGAGCGTCGCTCTCCTCCTGCTGACGCTTTGTTCTGCAGCTGCATTCAGATCAGCTCAGGGACGCCGGGTTTGACGTCGCTCCGCTCTGAGCTCACACAATGAATAAAGTTTTTTTTCCCAGAAGGCCGTGGGACACATCTTCACACAGGCAGAGAGGAGATCCAGAGAGGAGGCAGCGGCTTCTTCTAAATCCCCCGACAGCTTCGTCTCTCTGCCGCTGACGGAGAAAAACCTCAAGAGCAGGAACACCGAGCTACAGTCGAGGCCGCAGGTTGACTTTTATAAAGTGACCCCCTTCCCATCAGCCCCCGGGCTCTGCAGCAGCTCCTGTGAACTGTGAGGATGCTGCCGTCTGGCCCTGAAGAGATTCTAACAGAACAACTCCAACACAGAAGAGGATTTTTACTTTACGCTCAATCAAATGTATTATTTATTATGTTTATTCTTCAGAGTCAGGACGTCACTTCATATTCAGACAGCCTTCTGCTGCTCCGTATAGCCCTCCACCAACCAAACTCTGTACAGTTTTCTGAGTATTTAAAAAAATATGTTTCACTGTTTAAATTATATTTTCTGAAAATGTACACTGTCAGGTGTGTTGGAAAGACAGTCTGGTGGAGAATACATTTCTATTTTAATTTAATAAGAAATAATGAAATTTTAAGATAGAGTCCAATATATATATATATATATATATATATATATATATATATATATATATATATATATATATATATATATATATATATATATATATGTATATATATATATATGGAAATCTGTGTGTAATGGTAGGATGTCAGAGGACACGGACACCAAAGCAAACCTGTTTCTAAAACGTGTCTGTATCTATGATTTCCTGTTCACACGCACTGTCCTGTAAACCACAGGGACCCTGAACACACCGTCTGCAGACTACATGCAGGTTCTGTACTGCAGGTTCTCCAGCCTCGCAGACCTTCACCGAGCCTCGCAGACCTTCACCGAGCCTCGCAGACCTTCACCGAGCCTCGCAGACCTTCACCGAGCCTCGCAGACCTTCACCGAGCCTCGCAGACCTTCACCGAGCCGCTAACGACAGCATGAACGTTCTACTGTTTCATCTGTTGCTGGTTCACATCTCACACAGTTTCCAGATATTTGTTTAGATTTATATTTCCTCCTCCAGTATTTTATTATTACTCTGATTATTTACTTAAGGAAAAGTAGTAGTACTACAGTGCAGAGATATAGTAGAAGTCCTGCGTTCTGAATTAGTAAAAGTACAAAAGTATCAGCATCAAAATATACTTAAAGCACCCAACGTAAAGTGCTGGTTATGCAGAATAATATTGATTATATTACTGATGCATTAATGTGTCGATCACTGTAACGTTGCAGCTGCTGAAGCTGGAGCTCGTTTTAATGACTTTATATTCTGCTGGGCAGCTCGTGAACTGAGGATCAATAAAGTTTTATCTTATAATAATTCATCATAATTTATTTGTTGAATACATTTTGTATTATTAATCTGAAAAGTAACTAAAGATACATGTAGTGCAGCAGAAGTACAAAGCAGCATAAAGTACCTCAGCCCTGTTCTGCAGGACAGGACTGTGTGTAGTGATGAATGTGTGCAGACTAAACGAACTTATGGTGCAAATGACTCACTAGTGAAACACACAATGCTGAAGATTATTATGGAGCGTTGCTGCTGTAAATAATAAGTGTAACGGTATTAAAATGACTCATCAGCACAACACTAATCTTCTTCAGTTCTGTTTTATTCGCAGTGTGACAGGAAGCAGCTGGGACGCCTCCCTGTCTCTGTTTAACCCGACCTTCACCGCCTACAGTTGGTTCAGTCACATATTAACCCCTTCAGTCCTCTGTGTCAGCCTGTCGTCTGATTGGCTGAGAGGAAGGAGAGCCTCTGAGTGTTCGAGGTTTGAACGTCTCTGCAGGTTGAAGAGCACTTTCAGTTTGTCCCCTGGTGCTCAGTTCACGTCAGTTCACGTCAGTCGGACTCTGCGGTCCCTGATGGTTAAAGGCCTCTGTTCATTTCACAGAGCGGAGGTAAAGTCCGGTGACACGAGTGAAGACAAGCAGGAAGTGATCCTTTCCTGCAGCGTTTGTACACGCTGTGTCTTAGTCCTGATTGTACAGATAGTTTGTGTTCACACTGACGACAAAGTGAATTCTAGAGCCACTGCACCCAAAGTCAAAGCAGAGACGTAAGGGACTCAGTTTATGTCTTTGTTAAAGCCTCAGTTTCCCATCATGCCTCTGTGTCAGCCTCACTGAACAGATGTATTACTGTGCACAGAAATATCACATAAACAGCAGCTTCCTCTGTAGTTTAATGTTGGGTTAATAAAACAGTCCAGCAGTGTGCAACACTCCCCCTCCTCCCCCTCCATCCCTACAAACAACCAGGGGCACTCTGGGTAATTCAGCCAATTACAGCTCCAACTAGTCTTACAGCAGGTAATTACCTCCACAGGAATTTATTTCTCCCTGAGAGCTCGGGAGGATTTTAACCGAGAGGAAAAGGTTAGAGAGAGGAGGAGGCCAGACGGAGGTTCACAAGACAAGAAGTTCAAAAGGAAACAAAACGCGTCTTAAAAGAAAAAGAGGCTGAGTGTAATGA
This sequence comes from Siniperca chuatsi, assembly GCF_020085105.1. Taxonomy (NCBI): domain Eukaryota; kingdom Metazoa; phylum Chordata; class Actinopteri; order Centrarchiformes; family Sinipercidae; genus Siniperca; species Siniperca chuatsi. The sequence goes on from NC_058064.1 coordinate 563,071, forward strand.
TCACACGAGTAGCGCCCTCTAGCTGCAGCTAGTGTAACTGCTGCAACATGCGAGACGAGGTTCCTGTGACCGAGGGAGTCGCTGCGCTAGCGCTAGTGCTAGCAAGCTAACCTATTAGCATGTTTTCTGCTAGCTGACCTTCGGCTGTGTGAGCTGTTACTCTGGTATCTTCTAAACCACCAGTGGTTGTGAGTCTGACGATGTTATTTTATGGGTTTTCATAGAAATGGTACATTTGAACATGAAATGATAATTGGAAATGATGCTTGTTGAGTTTTTGCTACAGTAGCTTTGAAATCGCTGCATGACATAAACATGGTTTCATGGTTTTATTGTGGCGATTTAGACCGAACCCGATTAACCTTTTAAATTCTTTAAACTATTTAAAATGTAAAAAAATTCGAGAGAGAGAAATGCGCAATTATGCGTCTTCACAAAATGAGTGGTGATGGAAACTATTATTTGGGGAATTTTATGCTTTTATTAGAGATTCAGACAGTAGACAGATGACAGGACACAACGGGAGGTGTTGCAGTGCATGGTGGGTACCTTAACCCCTAGCCCAGGACAAAACTAGCATGTGCTGCTCTCACTCTGGTTTATTGGATTTAAACTTTGGTTTCGCGTCGGGCAGAGATCCGCGTAGACATCTGTGAGAAAATACAACCGGCTGCTGGAAATCTTTTCGACCTTTTCCCTGGGCGACCAGTAACGCACAGAGTGCTCAAGCCTCAAATGAGGCTACTTGGCTAGCTGCTGTGTCCGGCGAGCTAACCTGTAACATGCTAGCTGGAAACATGCTGTCATTAGCCTGCCACAATAGCCAGTAAGCTAGCTAGCTTTGTCGCTAACCAGAGAAGAAGTATACAAGAATAGAAGAATACAGTTTATTGAACATTTTGTAGATGGTTTGACACAGCTAATGTGTCCTGTGCAGATTTCCTTCTCCTCTGTGAGCAAATCCACTGATTGCAGTGATTCCGCTGAAATAAAGTGTTGGTCCAAAGCTTTGCTGCTATAAAGGCTGTCAGACTGGTTGAGATAAATATCTGTACACTGGTGCCATCAGAGCAACAAGCCTTTAATTAATGAAACCTCCAGCTTTCACGACCAAAGGATAAACTGCGGCTGCTACATAGTATTCCTGAACAGGATCTTAATGCATACTTTACTATTTCCAACTCTTATTTTTACTGTTATTCTTATAATTATTCTTTAACGCACACTTTTTAGCAGAGCCACCCTGCCTTTCAGGGTCCAGGCACAAAGATGAATGAAGTCACGAACTTTATCCATATATCCCTAAATAATCAGTAATCCCTAAAGTTGTATTTAATAAATAGGTTCGAATGATGTCAGTAAGCTGAAATCAATCTAAAGTGTGTTTTAACTCATTAGTAAATGTGCTGGCAGCTTGTAGAAGTTTTGGATTCCACTGAAAACCTTTTAATTTCTCTCATTAATCACATGCAGCTCGTTTATCACACAGATCCATGAGAATAAATGTGTTGAAGCCGCTGAGGTCACATCCTGCTGGACTACAGATCTGTGGAGACTCTGCTGGTCTACAGTCTCTGAACAGAAGCAGGAGACTGAATGCATTTATAGAGCGAGTATTCATGAGTTCAGCCACAGAGTCACATCCAGCCTCATGTGTTCTTATAACTACATATTGGTTTCAGCTCTGTGACCCTCTGGGAGCACAGAGCTGTACGCTGTGACAAATAAACACATTCTCATCTTATTAACTGGTTTTTGTTTTTTCGTCTGTAATCTGCTCAGCTCTGTTCACACTGCTGCTTACAGTCACTGCAGAGGGCCTTTTGTTCTTCTTTTGGCTGCAGGTTGAAACGCTGAAACACTTTCTGCTGCTTCTAACAGAATACTGGCTACCTTTTGTTTTTTCAGATAAGAAACCGGAGAATCATCTGCAGGTTGCAGTGCTTGGATTCTCCAAAAAGTAAAAAAAAATGCTCTTTTCCACTGCAGGAACGAAATGAAAAGTACTGATACAAAATGCAACATAATGAAACGAAACAAAATGAAGCGTAACTTATCGTGACATAATGCAGCATAGCAACATAAGGTAATGTAGCCTAACGAAACAAAACACAACTTAACAGAACGAAGCAAAATGTAAGAAGATGTGACAAAACGTAACGATACATGGCATAACACACGTAACGCAATATAACGTATATCTAAACGTAACATATTGTACCACAACAAAATGTTACATGACGTAATGTACCGTAACATAAGATAACGTATCTTAACGTTGCAAAACAAAACATAATGTATCGTGAAACATGTAATAACATAATGTAACATAATGTATTCTTCTGGTCACGAAAAGAGAAAAAAACAATGAGAGTGAATTGCGGGAACAGCAATCAGGGAAACTTGTGTTCTCTCCTCTACAAGTGTGATGTCAGCAAATAACAGTAAATTTTAATTTCTCTCATTAATCAAAATTAAGTGAAGTGACAATGTGCAAATACTGTTCTGGTTTTGGATCTTGGGTTTGTTGTTTCCTGTTTTATTTTGTAGTGTGCTGCCTCATGTGTCTTGTGCAGTTTTACTTCCTGTCTCTGTTTGCTTTCCCCTCCAGTTTTGATTGTTTGCCCCGCCCTAATTTGTGTCACCTGTGTCAAGTTACCCTGCCCTCACCTGCGTATATAGTCTGTGTACTTCGCTTGTTTCTTTAGCTGCGTTTCGACGGCAGGAACTTTCCCCAGGGACTAGGAACCTTTGGAGGAACTTGTTTCCACCGCAGGGACCAGGGTCTAAATTAAGTACCGGGGACATTTTTTACCTCCCAAAAGGTCACAGGCCGGCCTGCCAACCGCTAACGTTAACGGTGTAGAATCGTGGTGTTCGTTAAAACAAGCGTTGGCTGAATCGATCGTACAGAATGATATCTCGCTAATGTCGTCGCAGTGAGACGCGTTTGTGTTTTTCAGATGAAGCGTTGCGGTAAAGTGAAGTGGCGGCTGCAGACCGGCGTGTTTCCTCCTGCGACACCGGCAGCCCTCGTGTCTCCTGCTGAAGCACTCAAACGCTGCGTTTTACACATTTATATTTCTGATTAATAAACAGCTGTGGAGCTAAATGTGTGCACAGCGGCTGTTCTTGTATCTGAAAACAAGCGCACACTGCTGTATGTGTAAAAAGACACGGGACGCTTGTGTTACCATATTCTAATATTACAGCGCTCTGAGGAAGCAGCGGCTCTTTATTTCCCCGTTATACAGCGCTGAGCTCAGGGTTTCAAACAGGTGACAGTGCACAGGTTAAAACAAGCAAAGGTCCTCGTGCTGAACTGCAGGTGATGAGTTTAACGTTAAAACAACAGTGATGCAGCTGTGTGATGGGTCTCATCTTCCCGGGCCTTTAGACCGCGGTGAAACGGCGGCAACGGGCTTAAGGATGTAGTGGAAAAGTAGCTTTTGTCCCTTCGTCTTGGTTTCTGTGGTTTGCACTGACTTCCCTGGTTTTGGATCTCTGCCTGCCTGAACATCCGTGTAAGCCTTGATTTATCATTAAATCTTTGAAATTCACCAGCTTTGCCTCTGTGTCTGCAATTGGGTCCAATCCCTAATTTTTCCCTGTTGCCCTGTCTCGGCGCGGAACTTGATAAATACTACTGGCCCATTTTTGGGTGAACTAAATATTTATGAGTAGTCTTACATGTCACTGTTTATACCACATGGCGCGTATCCTTTGCTGGATGGGCCGCTTTAAAAAACATTTGGGGCATAAATTAGAGTATACCCACGTCTCCAGGCACCACTACACCCCTGCATCCACCCATCAGTCAAATCATACTCTATCATAAACCCACAGCGTTATGTATTCACAGAGAGTAGAAGAAAACAGTTATATTTGACAGATTCTGAGGATGTTTTACATGATGACAATTTTGATGTAAACTCGCTCGCTGTGATTGGTCAGCTCTCAGCCTCGGGGCTTCACGTCCCATCAGCCACTTGGTGCTTTTATCATCTTCCTCACTCCGGGCGAATAAAAGCTGGTTATGTGATAAAAATTTAAACACATTCAGCTCAGACAAGCTCGCTCAGACTTGGCCTCCCCCCCCCTCCCCCCTGAGGAAATCAAACTGGGATCATTTGTCAGCGCGGCTGCAGCTTATAGATTTCTGCTTATAACCCACTATAACTCACTTTCTGCTTGTGCTGCCTGCATATCTGTGGAGGAAGAAGAATGAGTGGAATACAATTCTTCTGCCTCAGCACGTCTGTCAGTGACAGGATGAAGACGTCGTCGTGGTTATTGTCAGCTTTTGTTCTTTTTAACAAACGCACAAAGAGAAAATCAATGCAGCTGCTGACCACGCAGCTGGAATTACCTTCTATTAACTGCAAATGAATATTCCAGATACACTAAATGTAAACATGTGATTGTGACACCATGTCCATTAATGTGCTGCTACAACAGCCTCCAGACTCCAGACTTCCACCACATTTAGAATAGAATAAAGCAGGGAAATCATCATGTATGAAATTAACATAATTTGTGTTTCATCTGGTGTTCTGACTCATCTGGTGTTTTTTTATCTATTATCTTTGTCTCATTTTTGTGGGTTTTTTGACTCGTGTTTGTCTCGGGCTGGCAGGTGTTGACTCAGACTCATCTTTGTCTCGTGGCTGTTTCTACCAGGACTTGTCTCTAGTGTCTCAGATTTGTCTCGTGGACGTGTCTTAGTCTTAACTCGGACCTGTCTTAGTCCAATAGGTTTTGAGTTGGTCTTGTTTCAGACTCGTCTCGATCTGGAGAGGGGTGTCCACGTACTTTTGGCCATATAGTGCATTTGTGTCTGTGTGGACGGACACCACCACACCGACACCTCCTTCACGCTGCCTGATCATCACGTTATTGGACTGTAACAGGAAACAAAAGACACCCATCTGAATGCACAGTACACGCTCACGCTTTGTCTCTCCTCCGAAGGACTCGTCCTCTAAAGGCGTGTCCGCCGTCACGTCCGCCCTTCGGAGGCCTGAAGGTTAATGATCCCCCTCCCCCAGGAGTCAGTCTGCAGAGGCTTCACTGTAATGTCACGGTGCGTTCAGGTGTTCCACTAAGTTAAAGTCATTTACCAAATGTAAACAAATGAGCGACACATCCCATAATCGTAAACACAGTAACCCGTAACGGCTCTGATGTCACGTGACGAGCTCCGCTTCTTCACGCTGAATCATTTCTGTTTTAAAAGATGAAGAACAGAGGCGACGGGAACATGAAATAATTAGTTCCAGTGAACCAGGAGCTATTTTTGATCATCGGCTCAGATGTTCAGGTCATGTGACCGTGGAAAAGAGGTTGAAGGGAAGATGAGCTGAGTGTTACACTCGGTGCAGGCTGTGTGGCTGTGAAAGTTTACTGCTTTTCAGCAAAACAGGTACATTTAGAAAACACGTTTTATAGTTTTAAGAAGAAAAGTCAAATTCAGAAATTTAAAAAAAGTCCAAAAGCTAAAAATAAAAAGTGTGAATCATAGATTAGATATCTCAATGATGCACTTTATATTTGTGTTCTGTAGTTATTATATATAATAATTAACCTTTGAGTCATTGTTGTACTTGTTTTGATTTGTTATTATGTTAGTGGGTGTGTGAGCACTTATATGTCTATATTCCGGCATCCTTCTGTTTGTTTTCATGTAAACACTGTTAATTATTTTATTTGTTTTTACTTTTTCATCTTGCAGTTTCAGTTTGCTTAATGCATCGTGTTTCTAACGTCGTGAAGCTTAATTAATACTGCACGTTTCTACAAACAGTGATCTTCATTAAAATGGATAATACATACACACATATCGTGCAACTTCAGAAATGACTTTAAAGAAGCGCGTCAGCGTCGAAGCCTCCGCCTCTGTTTCGTCTGATTTCTCTGTTTATCATGTCGAGTTGTTTATTAATCTCCTCCGTCTCGTCTCATCAGCTCGTCCGGACTGATTTCCTGTCGCTGAGCTTGATGACGGAGAGATTTATGCTCCACATTTATCTCACTCGTGCTTCACCCTCACACCTGAGGACATGCAGCCATTTCCCCCTCTCTGTTTGCATATCTCAGACTGCTTTGCTGCAGATATTCCTGCTCTCCGGAGGAGGAACCCTTTCGACTCGTGATCGTTCCTCTAGCGCCGCCATCAGGACAGACGTTCCACCCCGCAGACTGTGAGGGCGGCTGAATCTTCAGGATGTTGCTGAACTTCAGAAAGTGCTGTTTCATTTTGTTTTCTGATGAAAAGCTCAACAACAATCCTTTTTCTTGTGATCTTTAAAGGTAAATATTTCTTTCATCAGCAGTTTTGTGATCTTGATGGATGACGTGAGGTATGAATCCTTCCTGCGGCTCGCTCCAGGTATTTAATCATCCGGAAGGAGCCTGAATGCTACAGGCGGTTGTGGCGAGCCGAACGTCAGCGCTGACATCTCCGCAGCACTGATCTCATTCAGATCTCGGAGAGGTCTGCGAGTGTTTCTGAGGCCGTCGGAGCAGGTGGAGCAGCAACACCTGAAACCCGAAGGCCTGAAAGGTGATGGTTTGTTGATCTGAAAATGTGGATCGAACAAGATTAATAACTTACAAGATCAAACTATTATCTGGCAGGAAAATACGGCCCTGAGTCTTTGTACTGGGAGCTATTTGTGCAGAATTACTGTAGTTATGCCTCAGTTTATTTATTGATTTGTTTTTCTGCTTGAACCCCGCACACAGACGGTGAGCCAGGTGAGAGCTACCTTTCGTTTCCCTCATCTTCCTCCTGCTGTCAGGGAGCTCTGTTTAATGCTGAGACTTTGATTTCATGTTATTTTCTTACTGTGGGTCGGTCGGTTTGTTCTGTTGGTCTGATTCTCCCTGAAGTTCAATTTAAGCTTCCATATTTGGCAATAAAAGACTCAGTAAGTGAACAAACCGACTCCCCTGGAGAAACCTGGCGCGCAGCAGCCCGTAATGAACAATCTTTACTCAGTTTTCTGTTGGTACTCTTTTTGTTTTGCTGCAGGAAACTCTGAAGGTCGGCCTACTCGTCTCTCAGCAGGGAAGTTTTCTTCTGCTCCGACCAGCCGGAGGTCTTTGATCAGAAGCAGATCAACTCTCCTCGTCCTCTCACGACGTTCAGCTTCACTTTGCTCTCAGCTCTAACTTCTGCTGCGGACGTTCCTGATTTTATTGCAGATGATTAATGTTTCTGTTCTGTCCAGTTAGAGCTGCACGCAGCCGGACACTGACGCCAAACACGAGCCCATCCCTCCAGAGAAACCTTCCAGGCAAAGACATTAAAAGTAGGTCGATTCAAAAAGTGGTTTTTGTGCCTGAACGTAAGAAACGCTGACACAAAGGTGGCAGATCTGGAGACAGGTGAGATCAGCCGGTTTGTGGACATACTTTGCTACTTTACGTTACGTTGTGCTGCTTTCTCAACGCAGCACGTTTCTTTATTTCCTCTCGTATCTTTCTGTTGGATCAGGTTACGTTCTGTTAAATCATCAGCACAGCTGACCTGACTGACATCATGAGCGTCGGTCTGCGGTGTGTTCCAGCTCAGGTGTCAGAAGTGGACAGGTGACCAGATGCTGTCACACACACAGCTGCCGGTGTCGGTTTACTGTGATGAAACTGCACTGAATGAAAACCTGCTGCTGCTCGCAACACAGTTTACACCTCCACAGCGTCGGAGGCAGATTCTCCTCCTGATAGTTTGTTTCCATCCGTTTTCACACTCCTTCACTTCAGTTTTCATTAGCAGTGTTATTAGTTGATGTCGAGGCCGTTAAAGAGCGAGCCGAAGCCTCGGCAGCTCGGGCGAACCGGGACGCTCGCTGTGCTGCTGAATAAATTAACATCCACATTGTTGGTCGGCGGTGAGTTAGAGCTTTTCGGAGGTAGAAACTTATTAATATTTGGTCCCAGGGATGTTTTAAATGAGAGAGGAATATTCAAAGAAGCGTCTATCAGATCCGCTCGGGAGCTTTTTATCGCTCTGTTTTTATTTATTCATATTCAGCTCAGATACAAACACACCGATCAGATCGAGTTCAGTCCTCTGCTCACATTACACCGTAAACTCTGTCTTTTGTTTGTTTTAGCTCGTAAAAGAATTAAAACGCTGAACAGCTCCGACAAATGCCAAACTTCCTCCAGCTCAGGTTTGTTTTAAAATTCAAAGAAGAACTATGTCGACTTTCAACAAGAGGAACAACTCCACAGCCACGTTAGCCCCCCTGACGCCCCTGGCGCCCCTGGAGCCCCTGACGCCCCTGGAGCCCCTGACGCCCCTGGAGCCCCTGATGCCCCCTGACGCCCCTGACGCCCCTGAGCCCCTGACGCCCCTGGAGCCCCTGATGCCCCTGGCGCGCCCCTGACGCCCCTGACGCCCCTGACGCGCCCCTGACGCCCCTGACGCCCCTGACGCCGCCCCTGACGCCCCTGACGCCGCCCCTGGCGCCCCTGACGCCCCTGACGCCCCTGACGCCCCTGGCGCCCCTGGCGCCCCAGGTCTGTCTGTAAAGTCCTGCCTCAGCTCTTCTACTGACTAGTTTCCACCCGAAGCACCAGGAGCTTTCATCCCCAGGAACTACTTTTCAGGGAACTAAAAGGTTCCTTCAGCCCGTTGTCGTCTGCGTTTCCACCGCAGTGACACCCATCATCATATTAAACTCATCACCTGCAGTTCAGCACGAGGACCTTTGCTTGTTTTAACCTGTGCACTGTCACCTGTTTGAAACCCTGAGCTCAGCGCTGTATAACGGGGGAATAAAGAGCCGCTGCTTCCTCAGAGCGCTGTAATATTAGAATATGGTAACACAAGCGTCCCGTGTCTTTTTACACATACAGCAGTGTGCGCTTGTTTTCAGACACAAGAACAGCCGCTGTGCACACATTTAGCTCCACAGCTGTTTATTAATCTGCAGAAATATAAATGTGTAAAACGCAGCGTTTGCGTGCTTCAGCAGGAGACACGAGGGCTGCCGGCGTCGCAGGAGGAAACACGCCGGTCTGCAGCCGCCACTTCACTTTACCGCAACGCTTCATCTGAAAAACACAAACGCGTCTCACTGCGACGACATTAGCGAGATATCATTCTGTACGATCGATTCAGCCAACGCTTGTTTTAACGAACACCACGATTCTACACCGTTAACGTTAGCGGTTGGCTTTAGCATGTAGCTAATGTTCGCTTTTGGCTAGGGTAGCAATAGCATGACGACAGTTAGCATTGTAGCATTCAGAAAGCATCATGTGTGCACTTACTGTCAGTTTGAACAAACCTGTAATATGATGTGTAAGTCAAGCAGCAGAGTAAACAGGAAGTGACTGCAGCATCACGAGCTGAAACAACTTCAGTCTTTTATAAATCCAGGTTTGACTTAGAACCGCATCAGCAGGACGACGTTGTTCTTCAGTCTCTTCTACAACAATGGTTCATTCAACACGTGGCTGAGGTTTGGTTTAGGCACAAAAACGACGTTGTTAGGTCGGAGAAAGACCGTGGTTTGACTTTGAAGAACACCTTTGTTAAGGTTACAGAACCTTCGTTGTCATGGTTACAAGAAGAACTATGTGGCTAAGGTTAGAGAAGGTGGTGGTCATGGTGAAAAGAAACCGGAAAACAGGAAGTGAACAGGAAGTGAACAGCGGTCTGTTGGTAGGAAACAGGAAGTGAACAGGAAGTGAACAGCGGTCTGTTGGTAGGAAACAGGAAGTGAACAGGAAGTGAACAGCGGTCTGTTGGTAGGTAACAGGAAGTGAACAGCGGTCTGTTGGTAGGAAACAGGAAGTGAACAGGAAGTGAACAGCGGTCTGTTGGTAGGTAACAGGAAGTGAACAGCGGTCTGTTGGTAGGAAACAGGAAGTGAACAGGAAGTGAACAGCGGTCTGTTGGTAGGAAACAGGAAGTGAACAGGAAGTGAACAGCGGTCTGTTGGTAGGTAACAGGAAGTGAACAGCGGTCTGTTGGTAGGAAACAGGAAGTGAACAGGAAGTGAACAGCGGTAGGTAACAGGAAGGGAACAGGAAGTGAACAGGAAGTGAACAGCGGTCTGTTGGTAGGAAACAGGAAGTGAACAGGAAGTGAACAGGAAGTGAACAGCGGTCTGTTGGTAGGAAACAGGAAGTGAACAGGAAGTGAACAGCGGTAGGTAACAGGAAGGGAACAGGAAGTGAACAGCGGTCTCAGGTGTTACAGTCTGATGTTTTCATTGATAACCGTGAGGAGGCCTCCTCCCGACTCCAGTCTCTTCTTGTAAAGCTTGCGCTTCTCGCGCTAGGAGTCGGACTGGTTCGGGATCTGAGACATTAGAGGAGAAGCTGAGAGATGTGTGATGAGTGTCGCGGTCACAGCTGATGTTCAACATGCAGCCGCAAAATGATTTCACAAATTCACAATGAGCCGCCGACTGATCCGCGCACACGCCCACAAACGACATGAACGACATGTGGAAACTGGATCCGGATCAGTGGAGCCTGAACACCGAATCCAGATCTGTTCTAATCAAATCTTTTCTGTTAATCACGACCGTGAGCCGTGACTTGTTTGAAACTGCTTAAAACTTTTAATCCAACATCGACAAGAAGTCTAAAAAAAAAACAACCAAAAGTGTGCAAAAGATGCAGATCATTGGAAAACACGTTTCTCACCAGTTTGCATAGTTTTAAGTTATAATTTTTAATCAAATGTTCAGATGCCTTTTAATGTACAACAACAAAAACAATGAGCCCTAATTAGTTCTGAACACATCCAAGTATACTTTCTGAAGATCCACTGTAGTGTAGAGAATCGTACAGGAAGCAGAGGCAGAGACTCGGCCACACATCTGATGAGAAAACACCAAACTGGTTCTGGTTCAGATGTTGTGATGAGAGTCAGATCGTTCTGTCCGACACGACGTCACACGACGTCACACGTGACATCAGAACAGACGAATAGTTTCTTACACAGATTTTCTTCAGTTCGGGGACAAAATGAAAACTGACTGTGTGCATCATATCTCAGCAGCCTCTTTATTCAAAGCATCCAGCAGCTTCCTCTTCATCCTTTAATCTCTGCTCTTTCTTTAAGATGGAGGACTCAAGCGTCTCACTGTCAGCTGGGACTCTGGAGACGGAGAGACAGTCGGCGTCCAAAGAGCCCTGCGGGACACAAAGACGATGAAATTCAACAAACAGGAAGCATCTGCACACACGACTCATCATCTTCAGGTCTGACTGAAGAATATCTGCAGCTGATTTATTAAACTGAAACTATCACAACTGTAACAGAGTTTCCCATCATTCCATTAATAATTCAGTCTGAAAACTGTCAGAAAACTGTGGAAACGCCCTCAAGACGACTGAAGTCTTTGGTGACGTCTTCAGTTGCTCAACCAACAAAACCAAAACCCCCAAATAATAAAGTCTAAGAAACAATCGAAGAACGAGCAGAAGGGAAACCGGCGGCCGTCACAGACACGCAAACTGATATAAAAGGAATGAAGTGGTCGAATCCTCCGTGCTGAACAGCGAATACGAAGACGCCATCAGTGAAAACCAGCTGGCCCACTAACGTGAAAGAAGGACGGAGCGATGGACATCAGGAACCGTCCATCAGAACTTCTCTTAACTCGACGGGGAACAGCAGATCGAGAGTGTCGCCAGGCCGGCTGATGCAATAAAAGTAGAATCATGTGCTTCCTGTCGTCTTTTTTTTTTTGTCGTATTTTCCTAAATGTTCATTATATAAATAAAAAAAACTCAACCAGCTGTTGCGTTAGTTACAGTGCAGAATAAAGCCACGCCTCCTGCTCTCTCATTGGTGGCTCCCACTGTGTCCTCGCTAATTGTGCGGCTAGCTTGGATAAAGAAACGTCAGAACTCGTATTCCTGTCTTCATGCAGTTATCACACAGTTAACGCTTCAGCAGGAGGCTCTCAGCCTTTCACCTTCACAGCTCGCCTCTAAAGCTGCTGCTAAACGCCGTCGCCACAAATAAACGACATGGAAGTGTGAAAAACTGTTGCATCCGAAGTATTTTCACGAAACATTCGTGATGAGAAAAAGCCACTTCATGCTCGAAGCTCGTCTTTCCTTTGACTCGAATAAGAAGCTTTTCCATCCTTTAAACTCTGTTTGTGACAGAACATCTGCACTTCTTTAAGATTTATCCTGCAGCAGACGCAGACGCAGTGTTTCAGCTTTAATAATCAGCGCTTTGGATCTCTGGGATCCGACTCACTTGACTGCAGTCTGAGGATCAGCTGATAAGAGGAAGTGAGCTGCAGTCGTTTCACAGCTGATGGTATCACAGTCAGCTGACCTCAGATCAGCACAAACAGCAGCGTTACTCGAGTCGACACTCTGACACTCTGCGCTCTGTGACACAAACAGGAGATGTCTGAAGCTCAGCTTAATCAAATAGTTCTAATAATAATAAAAGATAAGATGTTGAGATAAAAACCCAGAGTGGAGACGCCGGAAATCCAAAGACTTAAAAAAGCAGAAATATCAGTTTTCATTCTTTTCTGAGATGAAAGAAGATGTGACGGACAAATCCAGAAGTAATAACGCCCGATGCAACCTGCTGCTTCTTCTTCTGCAGACACATATTCTGACGCCACGAAAAGACCGTTTATCGGTTTAAACAAGCAGCAGTGAGATGTCCTGACGCGGCAGAGCTGTCATCAGCAGCCGGCGAACGCACCTGGTGCCTGATCTATCTGACCTGTGACACAGAGTTTCCCCTCGGGGATCAATAAAGTTTTCTGATTCTGATTCTGCCGACGTCTCGTCAATATATTCACATAAAGGCTGATGATTCAAATTTTATTTCAGATTTCAGAGATTCAACATTTTACTTTGAAATCAAACTGAAGATCAGCAGGAAAACACACAAAAGACAAAGCTGTGTGTGTGTGTGTGTGTGTGTGTGTGTGTGTGTGTCTTTGCGTTGTTGGATAATAAACGGGACGTCCTCTCGTCTCCGGGACAATACTGATTATCACCATCTGTCAGCTACAACAAAGGATTGTGGGAACGCAGGAGGAGACGTGGGATGTGGAAACACACACACACACACAGACACACACACACACACACACACACACACACACACACACACGCTGCTCTGTGTGTGTGTGTGTTGATGAGAAGCAGATTTTAAACAGGATCAGACTGTAGATGCGTTCTGTGCGTTTCCTTCTGACTCGTGGAGCCTCCTCCTCCTCCTCCTCCTCCTCTTCTTCTTCTTCTTCTCTATATTTAGCGTAGAGACGAGAAGGTGTCGGGGTGAAGCTTCTGCTGCTGAGCGTTAATTAAGCCGCCGGAGCCGCCTTCACGCGTCTGATGACGGAGAAACGAGTGGGACGAGCCGCTCTGTCGTCTGAAACGTGACTCATTGTTAGAGAAACTCGTCTGCTGAGCCTGAAACAGTTCGTGCAGCTCAGAGTCAAACCTTTCTTCAACTCAAGATCAAACCGACCAAACGTTAATGTTCTTCAGCCACACGCTGAAGGAAGCTTCCTGTGTTACGGGCCGGCTGTCACTGAGTCCAGTCCGCAGGTCAGCGTCGATGGCTCTGTGCTGACTCCGCCCTGCTGACGCAGCAGACTCCGCCCCTCTGTCAGAGTCGCCTTGGATCTATAATATTCTCTAAAATATATATACACACACACACACACACACACACACACACACACACACACACACACACACACACACACACACACACACACACACACACACACACACAGACACACACACACACACACACACACACACACACACACAGACACACAGACACAGACACACAGACACACAGACACACACACACACACACAGACACACAGACACACACACACACACAGACACACACACACACACACACACACACACACACACACACAGACACAGACACACAGACACAGACACACACACACACACACACACACACACACACACACAGACACACACACACACACACACACACACACACACACACACACACACACACACACACACACACAGACACAGACACACAGACACACACACACACACACACACACACACACACACACACACACACACACACACACACACACACACACACACACACACACACACACACACACACACACACACAGACACACACACACACACACACACACACACACACACACACACACACACACACACACACACACACACACACACACACACACACACACACACACACACACACACACACACACACACACACACACACACACACACACACACACACACACACACACACACACACACACACACACACACACACACACACACACACACACACACACACACACACACACACACACACACACACACACACACACACACACACACACACACACACACACACACACACACACACACACACACACACACACACACACACACACACACACACACACACACACACACACACACACACACACACACACACACACACACACACACACACACACACACACACACACACACACACACACACACACACACACACACACACACACACACACACACACACACACACACACACACACACACACACACACACACACACACACACACACACACACACACACACACACACACACACACACACACACACACACACACACACACACACACACACACACACACACACACACACACACACACACACACACACACACACACACACACACACACACACACACACACACACACACACACACACACACACACACACACACACACACACACACACACACACACACACACACACACACACACACACACACACACACACACACACACACACACACACACACACACACACACACACACACACACACACACACACACACACACACACACACACACACACACACACACACACACACACACACACACACACACACACACACACACACACACACACACACACACACACACACACACACACACACACACACACACACACACACACACACACACACACACACACACACACACACACACACACACACACACACACACACACACACACACACACACACACACACACACACACACACACACACACACACACACACACACACACACACACACACACACACACACACACACACACACACACACACACACACACACACACACACACACACACACACACACACACACACACACACACACACACACACACACACACACACACACACACACACACACACACACACACACACACACACACACACACACACACACACACACACACACACACACACACACACACACACACACACACACACACACACACACACACACACACACACACACACACACACACACACACACACACACACACACACACACACACACACACACACACACACACACACACACACACACACACACACACACACACACACACACACACACACACACACACACACACACACACACACACACACAGACACACACACACACACACACACACACACACACACACACACACACACACACACACACACACACACACACACACACACACACACACACACACACACACACACAGACACACACACACACACACACACACACACACACACACACACACACACACACACACACACACACACACACACACACACACACACACACACACACACACACACACACACACACACACACACACACACACACACACACACACACACACACACACACACACACACACACACACACACACACACACACACACACACACACACACACACACACACACACACACACACACACACACACACACACACACACACACACACAGACACACACACACACACACACACACACACACACACACACACACACACACACACACACACACACACACACACACACACACACACACACACACACACACACACACACACACACACACACACACACACACACACACACACACACACACACACACACACACACACACACACACACACACACACACACACACACACACACACACACACACACACACACACACACACACACACACACACACACACACACACACACACAGACACACACACACACACACACACACACACAGACACAGACACACACACACAGAAACACACACACACAGACACACACACACAGACACACACACACACACACACACACACACACACAGACACACAGACACACACACACACACACAGACACACACACACACACAGACACACACACAGACAGACACACAGACACACACACACAGACACACACACACACACAGACACACACACACACTTGGACTTGTATCATATTGATTTGTATTTTACATTTGATTTTATTCATGAAAGTGATAAATGTTAGAATAGAAATGCAGAGTAGCTGATTGGTCTGTTTCAGCTAATAAAGTGGACCTTTAATATCTTTAAACCATCTGTTTTTATTTATCACACAAAGCTGGGACACTGTGAGGAGTTAAAATGACAAAATCTTCTGAGATCATTCAAAATATTGATGGGCACAGTTAACTTGCACCTTGACGTTGCAGCCGATTATACGGCTGAGGTTAAAGGCCATTCTGTCACTTCTCACCGTGTAAATTCCAGGTGTGCAACACTAAGCACTGCACATCTGGACCTCACAAATACACATAATGTCCACAGAGCCCCGTGAGTCAGCTGATAAAAGCATCTACCAAACTAATATTAGTCAGTCAGTCAATGTTTAAATCACACAAACCTTCTGCTTTCTGTAATGATGGATCAGATTCACTGTGCGCATAAAGACACAATCGATCAATCAATAAAAGCAATGTTCAACAAGACACGCTTCAGCAAACAGCCCGACGGTGAGAGCGTGTCACATCACAGTTCAGTGCCGCGGCGTCGCTCGAGGACCCGGTCCTTCACGACGCTACGGGCTCGCCCAGCCAGGAGGTCCCAACAGGTACGATGGGCAGGTTTCATTACATCTTCCTCTTCCTCTAACCGTCATCATGGGCGAGAGGTGTGTTTTCTCAGCCAATCACAGCCAGCCGTGGTGACCTTACAGTCAAACAGACTTCAGTTTGCTACATTTGTATTAAACGTTTGTTTTCAAACAAAAAACTTCCATCTTTGGACTGAACTTTTAAAAACTAAATTGGAGCAGTTACCGTTTGTATTCATGAGAAACCTGAATTACTTTAAGACCCCTTACCAGCAGTGGAGGTAACAACGTAAAGCTTGTCCTGAAGGTGGCGCTAGAGGAAGGATCACGAATCAGAGAGCGAGCAGCTGCTGCGTCTGACAGTTCTGGTCTCAGAGCTCCTCAGGGATCAGGTTTTTCCTGGAAGAGTAAAAGCCTCGGGCAGCAGGTGGGGGGGCGTTAAGCTCAGATTTACGGTCTTCGGGTTGTGTTTGCGTGGAGATTTACGGCCGTACGTCCCGCTGCGGCCGGCGGCGTGACGCTTCGGTGAGCGCAGAGATGCAGAGTGATGGAGGCACGGCGCAGTGATGGACGATGACAGGCGGGGTCAGACGGGGAGGCGCCTTCTGCCGCTCTTTATGTACAGCACAACGCATGAATGAGTTTGTTGCTCACGGTGTCAGCTGAGACCAACGTGTTCGGACTGGATTCACACTGAAGCAGATGCGAGATGTTGCGTGCAGAAGGTGATGTCTTGCTTTCTCGTTCACATGAGATATGATTATGTTGTGCAAACGAGATGGCTGCCATCAGTTAGTGTCTTGCGCACAACTTAATGTCACCAAATATGATCTTGTTCACGAGAGCAATGATCTTGTGCTCAAGAAATGTGATTTTTCACACAAGTTTTTTTTTACTTGCTTACACAAGGTGCTATCTTGTTTTGGGCTTCTTAACTTTCTTTCACTTGGCCACCTGAATGAGTCTGGAGGATTTGAACTCACTGAAACGTTGCTGCATTTCTTCAGAATAACATCAGTTCTCCTGGATGAGTAAACAGACATCAGTCATTCTCTGCACAGTCACTTCCTGTTTGATCTGATTCACTTTCATACCTCTGAAACTCTTCTTCTGTTGTTTCGCTGTCAGCGCTGAGTCAGTTCACTTCCCTCCCGGTCATGCTGCTTCTCCTCCTGCTCTGATTGACAGGCGGGTTGTTGGCTGTTTTGTGTGTGTGTGTGTGTGTGTGTGTGTGTGTGTGTGTGTGTGTGTGGGAGGAGGGGGGGGGCTCTATCTGCAAAGTAACATCATAATCCTATTTCCTCCTTTAATCCCCAAATTTAATTTCAGAAATTTGGGCGAAGCCACAACACAGCGGAGCGCCGCTTGAAGTGCGAGCATCAGCGTTGCGGAAGATAAACATTTGACTCGTGTCCTCCAGGACAAATGATTCTGTTTGTTTGCTGCGACTCTCACTCAGGATGATGGTGTTTGAGGATGAGACAAGGAGGCAGCTCCGGCTGTTTTCACTTCACTTCCTTTTTGTTGGTGTAGTCACTGTCACATGTCTCCTGCAACTGTTCCACTCTGTCTCCTTAACGTTATGCGTGAGGATCTTTGGAACCGGCCGATGTTTTAATGCCGTCTGGATCGTGCTCTTTTCGACGAACATAATAAAGACATCTTCCTCTGGAACAACGCGGCGTCCAGGCCCTTATCTTTGAGACTGACAGGTGCGTCCTGAGATGTGACCGCTCGTTTCCTTTGCGTTTCTAAAAACAGCGAAGAAACGCTCATTATTGATCTTGGGAACGGTAGATTGACGTGATAATCTAAACTCGAGGTTTCCTCACTAGCTTCTCCTGAAGGTTGGAAGTGTGTCATTTGGATCACGATGACCTTTGACCTTTTCCCAGTCGATGCTGGTTTGGTCTGGTGTTCGCAGCTGATGTCTGTTTCAGGTCTGCAGCCCTGCTAGCAGCTCTGTGAGGCTGCTTTGAGCTAAATGCTAACATCAGCATGCTAATATGCTCACAATGACAATGCTAACATGTTGATGATTAGCGGGTATACTGTTTACCATGTTCGCCATCTACGTTTAGCATGTCAGCATGCTAACATTAGCTAAAGTACAGCTGAGGCTGATGGGAATGTCGTTAGCTAATGCAGCTAGTTTAAAAAAACGCAGTGGATTTTCTTCCTAAACTGTCAGAATTCAGAAAATCAGTTTCAGAATTAATCTGCGGTGAGAAATATTAGAATAAGGCCTCATTTCACATCTGCGCTTCCTAGTTTAGTCGTTAAGAGGTCTGGACCTGAGAGGCTGCACGTTACAGCAGCATCTCACAGCTGATCATCAACGTACGTTCATGTACTGAGCATTATCAGAGGAAACACGATGGCGCCTGGATTACACCGTTCCAACAACTTAGCAAGGAAATGTTATGATATGATATAACATATTAGATTTCATTAGTTTTCCAACAATTGTGTCTTTCCCTGTCGTGTTTAAACACCCACCGCTCCTGGTTCAGGTTCAGGACAGCTGGTGGTCTCGGTTAGAAACTGAAGCAGTCATAGATGAAACATCGAACCTTCTGAAATGTGTCCGCAGCTCAGACAATTATACAGTCACATAAACGGATCAACCCGAAGAGACTGAAGTGACTTCCTGCTGCAGGTGAACACAGCTTAACTCTGATTGGCTGACTGAACCTGATCTTCTTCATCAGTCGGCGCAGTGCGAGGGGAACTAACCGACTCCTCTCAGTCAATCTGTCACAGAGATTATTTTCCTGCCTTCCTGTCGGCATCAGACATCTGTGTCTGTGTTAGCACTGCGACGAGTTGGCCACTGTCCAGGGTGTACCCTGCCTAAGGCCCAAAGTCACTGGGATAGGCTCCAGTCACCCGCGACCCCTAACGGGACCAAGCGGTAGAAAATGGATGGATGGATGGATGGAGAAAACAAACGAGGAACGGCAGAGAAGCCCAAACTTCCTCCGATCACGGCTGAACAGGACGCTGAAACGTGTTTCTGAAACAGGCGTCGCAGCAGCAGGATCTGGATTCGTGTTTGATGAGCGCCGCCTGGCGGACGGACCTGCAGACGGCACGCAGGCCTTTTTGGAACCATACCGAGAGTTCCCGCTAAAGCTGCTCGCCACACGCCTGAGGAGGATCCTCAGCACCCGGGTCAGGATGTCTGCAAACAGACGCTGCTGCTGAGATTTTAAATGTATTTCTGGCGCTTCGAGCTCCACGAGCCGAGCGCCATGTAGCCCCGTTATATTCAGACGTGCAGACGTCTCCAGAACTCTGCAGCTCACAGCGAGACTATCAGGTGATAGACAGCTGTACAGGTGAGACGAGGACGCTGTGTTTGGGATTTTGGGCTGAGCTGTCGCTTGAACGGCGATAAAAACAGCACAGTAGCACATTTTTCACGTTTTCAAGATAACTGTTGGTCCTAGCTGAGGAGACATTACACCCGCAGTCTCAGTCCTTCTGGATGTTGTCTCTCTGTCAGTTTGTCCTTGTGTCAGGTTCATTCAGCTTTGTGTCTTTGTGATCACGCTGAGGTGTTCATGTGTAGATATAAAGTCTTCATCAGTCCTTTAAACCAGAAGAACGGATCTTCGGTGTTTCGTGTGGCAGCTGAGAGGGAATCTGTTCGTCCACATGAAGGCTGATGTGTCGCCACAGTATGGAAAAGTCAAGGGACACGCCACTGTACACGAATACAGAGAAAAATGAAAAAGGAAGACTGGCTGGGAAACGGTTGTAAGGACTGAATCAAGGATTTTGCGACACTTCTCTTCTTCAGTGTGCAGCGCAGCTGGAGACATGCAGACACTGAGTTTCTAGTATGGGTCGAACTCCAAAAACACTGGATCCTACATGTCCCATAATGCAACTGGATAGTGGTTTCCATTAGAGCCTCCCTGCCTGTTAAACACCAGGTTATAAAGATTTAAAAGACTGCGGATGATTTGATTATTTATTCCCCAGAATGATGAACGGCATCATCCCACAACACGTTTATAACATCAGTCGAGTGGATTCGAACCTTGAACTTTGTTTAAGTTCGACTACAACACGATTCTTCTCCTTGGAAAACTGGGTTTTCATAGTTTTCTTTGCCTAAAGGCCCAAACGTCGATGGATCCAGCAGAAGTTCAAATCTCTGCCCCGGTCAGCATCTTCAGTGGATCTTAAAGTCCGAGGACTAATGAGCTGATCAGCGATCGCTTCATTACAGCTGCAGCACAGGGCCAATAACTCATCACACACACACACACACACACACACACACACACACACACACGTGCATGTGTGGAGAGACAACAGGTTGGTCATAAAGGAGGTGAAGAGCCGGAGCTCAGCAGAGGAAACACACAGCGGCCGTTTGGAGGAGCTCTTAAAGGTGCAGGACACTGAATCCATAATTAAAAGGTTGTTAATTAATTTAACTGCTTCTGTGGTGTTTCTTTACCTACATGTTCTTGTCTTTACTTCCTGGTTCGCACGCTGCTCGGTTGTGATTGGAGACTTGTGTGAAGTTCAACCAGAAGTGGAAACAAACCGATCTGTGAACAGAACCTGAGAGGACGACTTGTGATTCGACTTGGACTCGTCTGCTGTGAGACTCGACTTGACATGAATGTTTAAAAATGCAATATTGTGTGTAGTTGTGCCTTTTTGAGCCAAACTGTCACAATAGTTAATAACACAACCACGACCGTTAGACAGACTGTCAGAGGGCAAAGTCCAGGAAAGACAGAAAACAGCCTGTTCTGTCTGTTTCTGCTGCAACAGCTTCCATAAAGGACTCGAACACAATCTGTGCTCAGACCGCTGCAGGAAAGTCTGGCTAACACAGTGTGTCACCTGATCTTTAAGAGACAGCTGTTCGCCAGTGTCTCTGCGTCCGTCTGCAGAAACTCAAACAGTCCTGACAGCTCGAGCCGCCGTCCTGCATTAATGCAAACTGATTGGTCTCCCGCAGACGTCGTCCTGCAGTCTGGATCAGTTTCCCTCCATCAGCTGATGCAGCGAGACACCTGATTCACATTCATCTTCATCATCAGAGGATTAAAGTTCACCACGGCCTCAATAAGCACGTCTGATACGTCTGACAGACCTCGAACGCAACGTCACCTGCAGCTGCAGAAAACTGAACACTTCTGAACGGGACTCAGTCTGCTGTCAGTGAACAGGATCAAATAAAGTTGCTGCTGAAACATAAATGGCCATAAATAGTGAATTATTAATGTTAATGTTGTTTTAAGCACCGAGACTGACCTCAGGTCAGATTTAATGAAGCTCCCGGGAAGAAAACAACAGCTTCAAACAGGATTTTACACCTTAGACTCATTTATTTACAGAGGTAAAAGTCAGAGAGCTGACACAATGTGTGACTTTTAATGACGACCTGGTTTCATGTGAACCTGCAGAGCCCCTGAAGGGTCACGTGGGAAACGACTTTTTCTTTCCCTCATAATATTTTTTATGTTCCCTCGATCCAGGAACAGTTCGTGTGTTGCTCCAGGCCAGTTACAATATACATATTATATATTATATTATATAGACTTGCTAACTCCGGTGACATGAAGATGTGGAAGCGAGCAAAGCAGCGTGAAAGTCTTCATCCGCTGCCTCCTCCGCAGGAAGTGAAGAGCTTTGCTTCGGATGGAAATGTCCCCACAACTTTCTCAGTAGTAGCAGGAGGATTTAAAACATGTCTAATGTTACGAAATGACAGAATTGATTGAGTTTGGTGTCGCTGCAGCCAGATGCTCGCAGACAGGACCACCATGTTTGTTTGGTGATCAGGGCCAAGAATCCAAACAGAGCTAAGTTTTAAAAAGTTATGGGACATCTTTACATGACATAGATCAGAGGAAAGATTTCTATTAATAAGAAACATTTCCTGGTTCCTGGTCTGAATCCACTTCATCCTGTAACCTGCTGAAGACGAGGTTCATGACCTGTATTATAGTGTATTATATTTTTTGCTTAGTACTTCTGTTCCTGTGTGACTGACGTGACAGCGAGCTGCTGTAGCAAAGAGTTTCCCCTCGATCAATAAAGTATTTCTGATTCTGATTCTGATCATTTCTGCCTGTGTTTCTCTGGTTTTGTTGTCGTGGCCTGTGTTGTCCTCTCTCCTGGCCTCGGCTCCACCACCCTGAGGTGCACCTGCAGCTGTCCACCTGTCACTCCTGCCTGCCAATTCTGTTTCCTGTCACTGATGCATGCTGGGACTGAGCTCATTATCCAACCCCTGCTGAGATCTTTAATTTGATGCAGAACATCGCTGAGCTGCAGGAAACGGACCGTCCAGCAAACAGAGACAGCAGCTGTCGGTTCCTGAACATGAGCATGTCCTGGAAAACATCACAATAAACCTGAAAATCACAAAAATCAGGCAGGAAACGTGTGTATGCAGCCTTTTTTATTCTAACCAGACGCTCGGACAGACTGCAGCCTCCAGCTCGTCAACAGACGTTAATATTTAATAAAGACTGAAATCAATACACTCGGTTTCTGTTTCCATTCCAGGTTTTCTGGTGAAACAGGCTGAACTTTTAGTGTCTGTATATTAAACCTCCATGTTCTTCATCAGCTTACACAGATGTCAGGTGGTTTACTCTTCGCACTGAGACCAACAGCAGCAGATAACAACCTGCTGTTCCAAATATACAATAACAGCTGGATTTGAGCCAAACATGTTAATTAGGTGCAAAATGGCTTCATGGAAATTGAATCTTCGGCAGATGTTTACCTTGTTATCCCACAGACGACACATCTGACGACCACAGTCACAATTATTCAGGTTCCTTGTTCAGTTTTTCTGTCGATTTGTTTCACAGAACAACGATTTAAAAAAATGATAATGTCAATATGACGAATGACTGTGAGAGTAAACTGGCATTTTTAAGGCCAAGAAATCCAACAGTGTGATGTCTCTTCTACTCCCAGGCACCAGTGTCACAAAAAGACACTGGTTGACTAAAAAAAGTGAATTTCTAAAGAAAATGTGGTGTGATCGCAGACTGCTGAAGTGCTGAACTGCACAGTAAGAAAAGCCAGTAAAAGGGCAGTTGAAGGAGAATAAAATATAGAAACAGCAGTGTTATGAGTATTCTGAAATCTAGCAAAGGATGAAACGATGAGAGAAATTAAGTTTAACCAATGAAAGGAGGTGAAATGGCAGTTTAAGTGCAAGCATTGAAATCAGTTGAAGGGGTGGAGGTGTGCTTTCTAGAGGTCAGTAGGGCATTGATGCGTGGTTGCTAGGGCTATTTTTCGGTTGCCAGGTTGGTAAAAAGTGGTTGTTAGGATGCTCTAGGCGGTTGCTAGGGCAGTCCCAGGGGGCAGCGAGGAAACGACATGACTCAACAACAAAGGATTAATATATAACAATATATGCACATTTAACTTTATATGTGATCCTTGCAGTAATTACCTTGGTGCAGTCTGTTTTCCTCATCAGTTCCTGTCACGCCCACAACTGTTTTGATTGACAGGATATTTCCATCCATCATGGAGAAGAGAGAAACAGTTGCCATGATGTGTTACGCACTCACTGCTGCTGGAAACACTGTAGTTTTCTGAACAAAGTAATGGTTTTTAGTTAAAAGGGTTCAAAGGGGTTAGGGTTCGTCAGTCTGTCAGTCTGATTCATTTTCCTTCATTAGATTCTGTAAAACACACGTTGAGGACGAGAGGAAGATTCAAGTCTTCATCAGAGACAAAGAATCTGACTTTGTATGTTCTGTAGGCGAATCAACTACTTTAATCAAATAAGTACACTTTAGTACTCGTTAAGGGGCACCACCCGGTTAACAAAACAAAAAACGAATTAATTCAAATTCGACCATTAAACTGATCAGTCCAGAAGGATTGAATTCTTATCGAAAGTTTGACCTTGTCTTGTGCTTCATGGAAAACACACAGACAACCTCTCAGTGATTAAATGAGGACGTTTATTACTAGCTAAATGTCGAATAACTGAATAAATGAAGGATCAATAAGGTATATGATGAAGAAAATAACGAACACAACAGATGAAATAGCAGATATTGAGTGATGAAATAAACCTGATCTTATTGGCAATAATGAGGTGAGGTATGTGATCTGATTACAAAAACGACTGCAAGACGCTAACGTAACGCTAAGGCCATTAACTTCTCTAAATAGGAATTACTATATTTTATTCGACACCAACTCTTTCTCACAGCGAAGCCGTGGTTCAGCCTCCTGCTGAAGCGCTGGCACAGACGAGGCGTGGGGTGCAGGGCTGAATCCTGTTAAGAGGAAGGTGCCGGCGTGGCTGCCTGTGACTCAGACTCTGTGAAGCAGCTGGTCACCGAGCTGATGAGGTCTCCTGGTCGGCCTGGCGGTCTCGTTTCAGGGTGGAGGTCCGGGCTTCTGAGTTGTGTTAGAACACAGACGTTGTCCAGACTTCTTTCAGGGCTCTGCTTTCAAAGTCGTCTGGCTTCCAGCGGCTCGGGGCGGCTTCTGTAGAGTCTGTGATGTTGTGGCTGGTCGAAATATCTCTGGCTACACTAACTTCTTCAGCTAGGCTTGAGTAACTTTAAAAGGAAATAACGTTGTAAAAATCGGGATTTGAGACATAAAAATAGCATAGTGGTTATAAAACATTCAGAGAAAAATGTTTCTATTTCAGCAGATCATTTAAAGAATTATGAGGCTTTTCATTAACTTTAACACACATTTTTAACACTACTAATAAGTGGCATAAGCTTAAACAATACAGTTTGCTTAATACAGTGTGATAGCTACAATATTATACAGAATTATTATGGCGCTGGTTGCAGAGACTTCCATCTGTTGGTCAGTATGTGGCAATGCGGTCACCTGGTAAACAAGAGGTTAACTCTCTGACTTTAATAACGTGCTCATTTCATGTCCTACAAAAATAACAGTTGGGTTTCACATCAAGGATGATGTGCTGATTAACGTTAGCTGGATTACTGATTGGTTATATAGCCAATTCACGTTAATTCAGACTTGGGTTACAAAGCAAGAATATCACAGTTCTTTCACTCTTCGATGTACTGTTCTTTCAAACTTTATGATAGCTGTCTGGCAAACATTATCTCAGACCACATCAGGGGGTGAGAGAAGAAAGAGTGTTGGTTTGCATGTGACGTGTGTGTGTGTGAGGCAGATAAGGGAGGAGAAGATGTTGTTTTTAGTTCCTCCTCCTTTAGTTAAATTAATCCAGAGTCAATGTATTGTCTTTAAATTTTGCTGTTTCCATTAGCATGACAAGACATGTCTGTCCTCCGGGTGGAAAGTTCTGGTCTTGTCTGGCAAGAATCTAAATTGACACCTTTACTGTTTGAGAGGGGAAGAAGTCAGTCTGGATCCAGAGTTTATTCAGACCTTCCCCCAAACGATGTGGCTGTGTGTTGGTGAATGTGGGGAGACATTCACCCCCCTGCTGATAGAACTACAGACTCTCCTCGTCTGATAAAAACTCGTCATGCATCAGTATAAAACCTTTTCAGAGCTGAAGAGTCTCCGTACTTTTTGTCCTTTTCTCTCTGAAGCTGTCCAAGGTTTATGTTTGTGTCCTTGTGTGGAAACTTCAATCACAAAAACCCTCTGATATAAAAAACCTTGGACATCCGACAAAAACATTCAAAGCAGAGACACAAAAGGTCGAAAAATAAAATTCATAAATAAATTCAAAGAAGAAAAGGAAAAAAAATAACATTGATGTTGTTTGTTAGGGGAACAAAAACATCACCTGATTCCTCTTCAGTCCACACCTGAACTCGTTAACACCATGCCCGAGCTGTTTGTGAGTTTTCAGCTTTGTCCCTTTTAAGCAGATTCACCGACATTTCATCAACAGACATACGATGTAACAGAACAACAAAACAGCTCTGATGAATATAGACTAGGAAACACAATAGACCGTGATCTTGTTTTACTCTCAGAAAGAAAACACACACACACGTTGAATTATCTCTATTATTTTACATTTTACTGTGAAAGGTTGAGTTTGAGCAGAGATGGTAAATAAACACGAGAAAAACATCTGAAAGGAATCCAAAGACCTTTTAACAATTTCTCTCAAATTGTTTTTAAAAATTGGGCAAAATAGAAAAAAGGACTAAATAGATCACTGACTTCATCACCACACACATACATGTAATTGACAGTATGCGTATACAATGGTCTAATTGGATTCTCACACATAAATACCACTGCTGCAGAATCATCTGTCACCGCCACCTCAGTTATTTTTAAATTCGCTGTTCATTCACCTCATTTAATGATTTACAAGCTGCTGAAATATTGTGATTCACACACACACACACACACACTGCTGCTGTTTCCACAGAGACCTCTCAGCCTTTTTATCTGCAGACGAACTGTTCACATCGACGTGGAGGAGCTTCACTTTGTCTTTGTCCTCTTTAACGTTTTCTCTCTGCTGCTTCACAAACCGAACAAAGTGCAGAGAAACAGCTGCTGAGACTCAGACAACGAGGTTCCTCGTGAGAGATGAAACTCAACATTTACTGTAAAACAAACAAGTTTATTCTCCACTTTCACATTGGTTAACGTCTCACTGAAGCCCCGGAAAACCTGCTTTCAAATATTTTATTCATGACTTTAAATATTCAGATATATTGAAGGAGGTTTTATTTGTGAAGAGTTTAACAGGCGTGTTTGAACAGTTGTTCCTCCTTGGCAACATACTCAAACAACCAAATCACATTATTACTATAATATACGACCACCTGACTGATGTTAGACATGTTGGTCATGTGATGATTCCAGCTCCTTTATTTATTCTGGGAAGTTTCACTGAGAGGAAGCCTGTGATGCCTCCCAAACATCCCCCAACACACCAGCATTAAGTGTCCCAGTAAGCCGTGGCAGTGAGCCGTCCGGTACCAGGACTGGACAGAAATGGAATGCAGCCATCGTTGATGTGTTGGATTAAAATGAAAGGAAGGTTCTGGATGGTTTGTCAGAAAAACTCACCTGTCCTTCATATCTGTGTTTTTCTGTTTCATTCCTTGTGCAGCTGGTACAACACTGTACGGCCATTTAATATCCTCCTCACTCTCCTCTCTCCCCTCCCCCATTATCCTCCCTCCTCCCCCTCCTCCAGGGAGTCTCAGAATCACTCCGGCTTTATTCTCCACTTTCTATTTATAGCACCTCCTCTCTCTCTACAGAGAAAAAGATTGTTTTCTAATGTGGTCATAAAGGAAGAGAAGAAGACCAGCAGGATGCAAATAAAAGGACTGGGCAGACTGGGAGGACTGGGGGGGGGGCAGAGGAGGCATCAGTGCGGCTGCAGGCGGACAGAGAATCATCACAGGCTCCAATAAAAACCATGAAATCTGCATTAAAGAGAAAACGCTCCATAAAACACTTTGAAATGGCTGCGAGTGATTTGTGCAGATATAAACTAAATGTTTTGTAGGTCAAGAACGAGAAATTTTATGCAGCAGAGAAAACATCACCCGGTTATTAATCGCAGCCACGTTCAGTTTATTCACTGCAGAAGAAGAAACACAAGCAGCAGCAGAAAGCAGATTTGAGTTTAAAGCTTTTAAAGATGTTGGAGCGACGCTGCTTGTTTCTTTTCCTTTAAACTGGTTGTTCTGGTCTGAAGCTCTGATGCTGAAGGTCCACAGCGTTAGACTCTTTCCAGAGGCATCATGGGACATTTGTTGCTCAGAAACAGCAAATAAATTATACTTTCAGACTTTTTGTGTCACAATTCAATTTATTACATAACACCTTGTTTGTGTTACAGTTTATTTTTATATAATTTTATTTTCTGTCATTGCTCATTATGTCTTATTATATCTAAATGTCCTAAATCGCTGCGGGGAAGGGTTAGGGTCACCGCGACTGCCCCAGTCGGGAGTGATTTAACCACTTCTTCACCAAAACGTTCCAGCAGCAGTTTGTTCAAACTGTCGCTTCCCTGGAGTGTGTGTGTGTGTGTGTGTGTGTGTGTGTGTGTGTGTGTGTGTGTGTGTGTGTGTGTGTTAAAGGTAACAGCAGCTCTGAAGGTAAATCTCATCTATAATTCATCCTGACGTCTGCAATTATGCCGCTGTTGTAATGTAATAAAATATAAATGATGTAGCTGCTTCCAGTGGAACAAAAGCAGAAGTGGGACCATCGCAGGTGCATTATGGGTAGTGAGACTGAGATGTTAAAGTCAATAAAGTGGATTTCTTTCACGGTTTTAAAACTGCAGGAGGAAAAAAAACGACCTGGCAGCAGGTATTGGTCAAAATGGTCAAAATGGTCAAAATGGTCAAAATGGTCAAAATGGCAGCAGCATTCTGAATTATCTGTAATTTAAAAAGACTTTTTAGGGAGACCAGTAAGAGAGTTGCAGTAGTCTAAGTGACTAGTAATAAAAGCATGTATCAGTGTTTCAGCATCGTTCTGAGTTAAAAATGTTCTAATCTTGGCAACGTTCCTCAGAAAAATTATGTTTTTGTGACCTTGCTAAAGTGGCTGATAAAGTTAAGATCAGAATCTAAAACCAGTCCCAGATCAGTAACATGTGTTTTGATTTGCTTGGAGAGGCCAGAAAGCACTGACTCACGTCTGCCTTTCTTTTTAGACAGTTTTTACTCATCCAAGTGTTAATGTCAGTGAGACGGATAGAAAGAGCATTTAAGGAACTGTGGTTGTCTGGCGAAACAGAGATGTAAAGTTGTGTATCGTCTGCGTAACAGTGATATTTAAAAAAAACAAACAGGTGCAGACGAAGCAGGAGCACCAGAAGCCACTTTTACTAAACGTAACTTTGTTTACTATTAAAACACAATGACATGATGAAAGCTGCTGACACTGTGATCACATGACTATCCCCACACAGCAAACCAGGACAGTAACACTGAACACAGTGCAGAGAAAGTGGGAGGACTGATGGCTTAACTGGGTCTTTCTAATTATTTGTCTGATGTTTTCCGTTCATTTTTGTTAAATTTACTTTAACAAAAATGGAAGGAAGCAACTCTCTTTTGTTGCATCACTGCATCTTTCAGTGATCAACATTTCCTTGAACACGGAGGGCTTTGTCCAACAGCAGAGAAAGATTTCTCTCACACACTCTGACCTGACAGTCATTATGAGGCTGTTTTGGCCCGAGGCAGCAGCTCAGAGGACGAGATCCTCACCTTCAAACTCTGACACACTTTTACCCAGATACACCTGTCTTTACTGCAACACACACACACCCACACTGTGTTTCTGTGCATGTACGACTTCCTGTCTGCACGTGTGATCACTGTCCTGCTCTCTAATTGGCCACAGTGGACAGCGGAGAAGACAGGAAGTGAGCTCCTGCTGCATTATTCATCAGCTGGTTAGTGAACGCAGCTCTGAAACAGTCACTCTGACGATCACACTGACAGGAAGAGCTCCGTTTACTGTGATTATTGAAGATCAGTAAGGAGGTCCACACATGAACACATGAATTAAGCCATTTATTGAGGAGAACTCAGTCTGTGGGGGGAACTGTAACACGAACAAACAACTCAACACAATCAAACCAAACATAATCAGGAGGGAGAGAGGCAGCCATCTTGGAACTATATATATATATATATATATATATATATATATATATATATATATATATATATATATATATATATGTTATATAGACTCCCAGCAGCTGAGGTGGGAAGGGTCAGCCAATCAGGGAGGACCTAACACGTACTGTCATACCGCCCAGGGTCTTTGTGACAGTAAAAAGGCGCTTGAGAAAGTGCGTCGGCCTTAAATATGACATCAAGTGTAAGTCATAAGTCTCTGGTCACCATTCAGCATACTGGACAGGAACTTTAAAGGGTTATGATCTGTATAAATGGCAACTGCCCCCGAATAGTCGACTAAACCATTAGTCCATGAGTCTCAGACGACCACGAGAAAAAACCCTCCCATTGCATTCTGGAGCTGCGCCTTGTCAGCGGACGAAACTATCAGGGGATTGTTTCTCTTGTAACACAGGAAGTCACTTACTGGTGCACTGCTGCTAACTGTACTAGCTGCCATTAGCTAGTGCTGGGAGCTCAGAGTACCGGGGGAGTGTTGGGGTTTGTTTACACCGCTAGCACAGGAGCTTTGGACCGCCAGGAGGAGGAGGTTTTCAGGCCCGGGGCGGGGGACAGAATGGGCACCAGAACCAGAGCGAGGCAACGGAACCGGTCAAGAAGCAGCAACAATGATGTTGAGTCCGAATCAGCGGTAAGTAGTAGATTATTGACTACTCTGGTTTCAGTTGGATGATGGGAAATTTATAGAAAAGACTGTTGTTGGATGAGTAGGCAGTAAGTGGATCAGCAACAGCTCTTTCAAGTAATTTCGACATAAAAGGAAGATTGGAAATTCATCTGTAATTGTTCAGAATTTGCGGATCAATATTAGGTTTTTTCAAGCAGCGGTTTAATGATGGCAGTTTTAAAAAGCGACTTATTGATAATATCCAGAATAGGACTATTTAAAACAGTATAGGGTCTAATAAGCAGGTTGCAGTGTCCAGGCCGGTAAAGGCCTCACATTTCAAACTGTGAAAGAGTCACAGTGAAATGTTAAAAAAAGACCAAACGTCTTGTGGGATCAGGAAACATCACGACACTCTGACTGGTACATTTTCAAATTTGCATTACAGTATATTCTCTGAGTACTATGTGAAAGTACAGCAAGCCAAATGGGCCTTATAGTTTGGCTTAACTTGACTAGAAGAAATCCAAATCATCTGCTTTAACACAGAAAGATTTGCATTCTGGGTCATTTTCTGTGTTGTGTTATATTCTGTTTTCGCTGTAAAGTACCAGACTACAGTTCTTTTTGCCACCCGCCTCCAAACAGAGCTGTTCTCCTCTGGCCAGATGATGCAAACTGAAGCTGCAAACATTGTTTCTGCTGGAGAGGAAAGTTCACACGGAGCTCGAGTGAGCTTCGCCGTCGGCTCTTTGTGTTTGCAGCTCAACATGATGCCACACAGAACCCGCAGAACGTGTTGTTTTCGGTCTCAAGCAGGGCGAATGATTGAAGGTCAGAGAGGTGGCAGAGTTCCTGCTGCTGCAGCAAAGACTCAACATCTGTAACATCTGTCTGGAAATGAGGGTGTGCAACATAAAGCAGCAGTGGCGAGGAGTCTGATGCATCATGGACTCAAAGTGGGAAAGAAATGTTTTCTGCTCCAGAAAGAATCTAAAGGGATGAATTCTTTTCTTAATAGTTTCTGTTCTTTGCTCATTTTGCTTTCTTAATATTGTTTGTTTGTTTGTATCATATATTTTGCTTTGTTTTGTCTGTGTGTGTCCTCAGGAGTGAGTCCTGCAGCTGGACTCTTCTCCCTCTAACCTCAAATACTGAATGGATGACCGAGGGGAGACACTGACTGCGCCTCCTCCTCCTCCTCCTCCTCCTCCTCTCAGTCTGTCCTCGGTCTCTTTAGTACCAAACACTGAGTGGACGTGATGTTCAGGAGCTCAGCAGGTCTGAACTGATGTTTCACAGACAGACTCTGAATCTTTACAGCTCCCACACATGGAGAGTAATCTCTGTGTGTGTGTGTGTGTGTGTGTGTGTGTGTGTGTGTGTGTGTGTGTGTGTGTGTGTGTGTGTGAGACCATCACTGTCCATCTACAGCAGCATCACATCAGCTGCTGTCAGTGGAGGGAGGCGGCTCCCACCCTGCGGGCTGGGGCCCCATTCAGCGGCCACAAGATAAACCTGAGGGCTCACAAGATGAAGAAAAGAAGAAAAACACTCTTCTCTTAGACAAATGCAATCCAGTGGTTCCCAACCTTGGTTCAGGGCCCCCAGATGGTCCCAGAAGAGGATTAAATACAACAAAGAGCTCATAAACATTTTAACCACAGTGCAAAGAACGGAGCTCCTTCATTTGAGTGCACAAAATCCTTCATTTCAGATGAACATTTAGATTCTTAAATCGTGCACGTTACATCTATATCTTAATTTGAGTAAACGAGATCCATATTTAGTTGTGCCAGATCCTTAAACTGTGTGTGCTGATCCATGTCTTGTGGGCGCATGATTCATATTTTGTTCACACAAAACCATTCAATTTGGCGAAAGAGAACTTATTTCTAAGATAATAAGATCTGGATGTTGAATGCACGAGATAATTTGTGTGCAAAACGTAAACAAATATCAAAGTCCCTTCACAGAGCGAATAAATCAGCACCAGCTTCATGTCTAATAATGAATGTCTTCAGTTTCCATGTAACAGTCCCAATAACATGCAGTTAATCAGGCGTCACAATCCTTCAGGTGATCAAGTCACAGCGATCTGCTGCTGCAACTGGAGGCGGCCAATCAGACACCAGCTGGAGCAGAACTGGATCAATGCAGTTTTTCTCCTGCAGCTGACACTGAGCAGCTCCTGTCTGCAGAGTGTGTGTGTGGACGTAAATGTGTGTGTGGACGTGAATGTGTGTGTGTGGATGTGAATGTGTGTGTGTGGATGTGAATGTGTGTGTGTGAATGTGAATGTGTGTGTGTGAATGTGAATGTGTGTGGATGTGAATGTGTGTGTGTGAATGTGAATGTGTGTGTGTGGATGTGAATGTGTGTGGATGTGAATGTGTGTGTGTGAATGTGTGTGTGTGGATGTGAATGTGTGTGGATGTGAATGTGTGTGTGTGAATGTGAATGTGTGTGTGGATGTGAATGCGTGTGTGGATGTGAATGTGTGTGGATGTGAATGTGTGTTAAACAGAACCACAGTGTTCAGTCCGTCCATTCGTCCCCGCCGTCACTTCAGATAAACAAAAACCGGACGCCATCGATCAGCATCACAGTGAGTCTGCTGTGAGTCCTGAAGCTGCAGAGAGTTTTTTAATTAATCCTCCTCCCTCCCTGCCTCCCCCAGATACCTCCCCCCTCTGTCATCCAGCCGGAGGGAAAGGAGGCCAGAGAGATGGAGGGCAGAGGGGAGAAGAAGACGAAAGAGAGATAATTAGGAAACAGAGCTCGGAGCTGAGAGGAATCGGTCACCTGAGCTCTGATCTGCAGGTAAAAACTGTCAGCTGACAAATGAGAGAAGAGAAGAGATTACCGGGAGTTTCATCATCACTCCTCCAACATAAAGATGGAAACACTCACATGACTTCTGGGATCAAACTACGCGAAACACAAACACAGACGACAAGATCACATTTGGGTCGAAGTCTTTAATTCTCTTCATGACGCTTCGGACATTCTGGATGATGACAGTCCTGGACTGTCTCTGGCCCCTCTTACCAGATCACCTTACCAGGTCGTGAAAGACCACAAGATATAATCAGTCAGGGTCAAACGATTAGTCTGACAGCATTCAGCCAACCACAGACTGGTCTACCTGTTTCTGGTTCTGTATTTCGGTTTGTGGTCTCCTTGTTCCTTGTCTCCTGGTCTCCTGGTTTCTGGTCTCTGGTCTGCTAGTTCCTCATCTCCTAGCTCTGTATTTGGGTCTCCTGGTTCCTGGTCTCCTGGCCCCCTTGTTGTGAGGGCAACATAGTGGAGACATTTTCAGTCAGATAAAATGGCGACAGTACACAGAGCTCTTGTGTTTTGCCTCTGATGTGTGAAGCATCAGGTTCTGGTCTGGATCCTGTCAGGTTTTATTAATGTGTTGCTGCGGCAGATTCCTGCTGACAGACTAACTCTCTGTATCACATCCTGACTGAAACCAGACTGCTGCTGTCACTCAGGACGCTGCCGTCCTGGTTCAGCTCCAAATAAAATCTTTCTTGTGTGCACAGGTTATTATCTTGTGCCTCCAACAGCAATTATATATATATATGTATATATTTATTAACAGGCTAACTTTCTCACCACGTGCTGATTTTAACATGTTCCTTATTTCTCTTTGTAATATTGGGTCTTAGACATGTTTATGGTTCTGGCTCATGACAGATGAATTCACACTGGAACTCGCCTACAGTGCTGCGAATGGCCTCAGGCCCATCCAACATCCAGGACCCGGTCAGACCAGCCCGCCCACTACGCTCTGCTGCCAACCGGCTTGCTACTCCGTCACTGCGAGGGGGCCCAGCTACCGCGCAACAAAACCACCACTGTTTGCTGTCCTGGCTCCACAATGATGGAACGAGCTCCCCACTGACATCAGGACAGCAAACTCTACAGACTGAAAACTCACCTGTTCAGACTGCACGTTGGCCCATAACAAAACCTCACCTCCATCTCTTATTACTTCTAAATGTTGGAGCAGTTCAGCATATCTGATGAAGTCCACTTCTTGCATGACTCTTGTAATGTTTGGCTTATATAACATGGCTGTCGCTTTGGATAAAACCATCAGCTAAATATATACAATTAATTTCAGCTCAACATCTGTGTGTTGTTTCTGTTTGTTATCTTTGCTTTTGCCTCCTTTTGTACTGAGGACAAACATTCATCCTGGAGTCCACCTGGAGGTCTGCCAGACTTTTCTTTCCTTTTTTAAAATAGTGATATGTTCTGTGTCCGTGAGGAGTTCAGCAGCTGAACTCGATCGATCGGCTTCTCACTGTTTTTTATTGGTTTTAATGAAAGTTGGGAGCAGACTGGAATACTGATGTGAACACACACAAACACACTTCCTGAAGTAAAGGTAATTATTGTGTTAGAAGATTTTTCACTCTGATTAATTATCTGAGGAGGAAGAAGAGGAGGAATGACCCAGAGAGTAGACTGATCCTTCATCAGTGTTTGTACTCTCTGCCATGTCACAGTTTCATATTTCATCATTTTATATCCAACACATTCCAGGAGCGCAGCATGACGTGAAGCTGTCTGTATGAAAGACCTGCTCACTCTCACAAGTTGTTTTGGAGAAGAAATGATGGAAGTATTCAGATCTCATATTGCAGATTGCATATTTTTAATTAGAAGTTTTTGTATTATAAATTGAGAAAACCTCGGTACAGGATTTTCATTAGATTCCTAAACGATTCCTGATGATGACAATAAACTTGAAACTGAAATTAGATGAAAGATGGGAAACATATTCTGATCTCCAACTTGTTTTCTTTGGTGTTTGCAAAATGTCTTCGTTTCTGACACATTTTCAGCCTGAAGCTCATTTTCATTCCAGACTCCTGTTACGCCTCATGTTTGTTGGATTGGACCGTTTCTGACAAGTGACCTTGTGTAGTTTCATCCAGGCATTAGAGTGAATGTCCTCAGAAGGATAGTAAAATGTTAGAGAAAGATGATTCTCAGGTGTTTTGATGACGACGTGTCCTGAATGTAAACAGCCTGCAGACTGTAAAACATTTAAAGTTTTTAGAAACTTGAAGAGATCAGAGAGAAGAAACATTAATATTCTGTTATGTGTTTCATTACTGCCGCCTCCTCTTCTTCTTCTCTTTGTGGGGAGGAAGACGCCTGTAAAGGATTAACCCAGGAGAAGAAGATGATCCACTGACTTTAACATCAACATCAAAACTCTGTGTTGTCCAGCACTTATAAGAACAGCGCACTCAGCAAATTAACAGCTGATTTAAGAAGGAGGAAATCTAAGCACTGAAAGAAGTTGAAGTGGCTGCTGAAATAGAACGTTTGAAGGAAAATGAAGAGGCAGCAACAGCTGTAGTTGAAGTTGAAAGAGAATGTCTTTAAAAAAATTAAGTGAAAGATCTAATTTATCCACTGAAAGAAGTTGAAGTGGCAGTTGAAATAGAATAACTGAAGGAAACTTAAATGGTAAAAATAGCTGTAGTTGAAGTGACGTGAAATTTAAGCCCTCAAAGCTGTGGGGTGGCAGTTGAAACAGAATGACTGTAGAAAATGTAAGTGGCAGATTAAATATAAGCACTGAAAGCACTAAGTTAAATAAATAATAATAGTTATAATAATAATTCTAATTACACAATAAAAATAAGACTTAATCCTCAAGTTAAACATTGATAAACATCCAGAGACAGTGAAGAGATGCGATGCGTGGCCACGACATAGCACCGCAATCAGGAACCATGAGGTGGACACTTTTAATCAATCCTACTACTGTGGTGACCCTCAGTGGTCCTCAGACCTCAGTTTGAGAACCGCTGACAGAAATAAAGAGATTCACATCCTCTGGCTGTGTGTGTGTTTTTATTCTCAGTGTTTCCTGTCATCCAAACCACACACACACACAGTGTTGGTCACTCTCTGTGGTTTTCAATCAGACTTCGGTAATAGTGTTTCAGGTTTGCATGGAGACGATGAGTCTGTATATCAATCATCATCAGCTGACTGTTTCCCTACAGACACTAACACGCAGTGTGAAATCAGACCTGCGCACACTGAGAGTGTTCTCCAGCCTTCTGGACAAAATCCCAACTACGTTTCTATTAGAAGTTACGAATTGTATTGCGCCCCATTTGCTAATTATCTTGAACAGCTCGCTGTCTACTGGCTGTGTCCCAGATCACTTTAAAACTGCTTGTGTCCAGCCAGTCCTAAAAAAACCTGGGCTTGATCCCATCCTCCTGGATAACTATCGTCCAATCTCCAAACTGCCTTTTTTTTCCAAGGTTATCAAAAAACTTGTATCTAAGCAGCTTCTTGCTGCTGTGGAAAACAATAATACCTTTGAAAAGTTCCAGTCCGGCTTTCGTCAACACCACAGCACTGAGACAGCCCTCCTCAAAGTCACTAATGACCTTTTAATGACTGCAGACGTAGGCATGTGCTCAATTCTTGTGCTGTTGGACTTAAGTGCTGCCTTTGACACAAATGATCATGGCATTCTTTTAGATAGACTAAGGCACTGGGTGGGCATATCTGGCTCTGCACTAGACTGGTTCTCATCTTATCTGTCCAATAGGAAATTCTGTGTCAGCATTAATAACTTCATGTCATCCTTTTCCCATATCAAGTACGGTGTACCTCAAGGTTCAATTCTGGGACCAATACTGTTCTCCTTGTACATGCTTCCTTTGGGTGATGTAACCCGCAGACATGGGATTTCTTTTCATTGTTATGCGGATGACACACAGTTGTACCTCCCTATCGAGCCCACTGACCTCAGTACGCTGAGCTCTCTGCAGGACTGCCTGTCTGACATAAAACACTAGATGTCGATAAATTTTCTTCAGCTCAACTCAAATAAAACTGAAATCCTTGTTATTGGGCCCCAACACATCACTAAAATACTGCCATCCACTGGTGACCTGTCACAACACATCAAGTCTGTTGCACGAAATCTTGGTGTCCTGTTTGATAGCAATTTATGTTTTGAGCAACATATCACTAAGCTTGTCCAATCATGTTTCTATCACCTCAGAAACATTGCAAAAATCTGATCCATTTTAAATCTTAGTGATGCAGAAACTGTTGTGCATGCTTTTATCTCCTCACGCCTCGATTACTGTAACAGCCTGTTCACTCGTCTTAATCTAAAAACGACTGAAGACTGTACAGGACTCAGCTGCTCGGCTGTAAACCAGGACCGAGAGGTTCGACCACATGACACCTGGTTCAGCCTCTTTACATCGGCTCCCTGTTTGTTTTAGGATTGATTTTAAGATCTTGTTGATTACTTTTAAGGCTCTTCAAGGCCTGGCTAAGGGGGACAGAGCTTTGGCCATCAGGGCCCCAAGGCTCTGGAACAACTTGCCCGAAGACATCAGGCTGTCTGAGTCAGAGTCTTCTTTAAAGTCTCGTCTCAAAACACATTTTTATCGGAAAGCAGATCCTGATTTTACCTGAACTGGTTTATTATTTTATTGTTTATTTTATTGGTTTTTAATTTATTGTTATTATCTCTTATTGTGTTTTTGCCCTTCATGTATTTTTTAGGCACTTTGTACTTTGATTTGATAAGTGCTCTATAAATAAAGTTTATTTTTATTATTATTATTATAATAACACACACTCCCAGTGTGTCTAACAGGCGGTTCTGACCTGGGAACGGTTCTAAATTAGGTTCTAAATACCAAAGTATTTTATTATTTTATTAGGCAACCCTGCCTCCTAGAAATAATGTTTTTGTCAGTTATGCTTTGAGGGAAACGTTATCTCTACCTGGATGTTGTTCAATGGGAAAGTATTTTTAGAGGAAGTGTTGTGTTTTTGTAGCTTGCAGCAGTCAGATGTCCGAGGTCGGGGTTAACGTCACCTGTTAGTCTCACCTGTTTGGTTTAGATACTAAAAGTCTTTGGTTCAGGTTCAGGAAAGATGGATGTGTGATGAGAGAGAGATCATCACTCTGCTTCATTTAGCCAAGGGGATAAATGACTGACAAGAGGAGGAAGAGGAGGAGGAAGAGGAACAGACGGGTGAAAGGATGAGGTGGTTGGAGTCTAATCTCTGTGTGACCCTGACTGATGAACAGATTTGTAAAACAAATGAAGCTCTGAAGGTCAGAACAGACTCATCCAGTGAGGAGACGATGATGATGAAGAGATGATGATGATGAGAAACAAACAGTATATAATGACTCATTATGTTTCCCATCAGGTTACAATAAATGACTTCTGCTGCCACGTAACAATCAATAAATGTCACCATGTTTTACTCGTGTTCAGACTGAACACAAAGCTCATTCTAGACGTGTCGATCGATCAAACAAAGATCCATTTAGAATAATAATTCATCTAAATCACACTTTGATCTGAAAAAACTGAACCTCTTTAATCAACAAATAAAGTCGATTTTAACTCACATAGACTTTTGAACTTAACTTTGAGTTTTTATGTAAATATACATAGTTAATATTTGACTACGATGACATTTCTGTAACAATTTATTTTACTTGACTCCCCGAGGACGACGGACTGTTTTAAGACCCCCCCCCCAACATGTTTCTGGTAACATTATGTTAATGAGACTCAGAGGGAGAAAGGAGAGGAAGAACGAGGGGAGAAGCAGAGATCCGGAGAGGATTTCTGGTTGTTGAGGCTGCAGTTAAGCGTTGATTTAGCTGATGGATGGAGTGATAAAGAGGAGGAGGATAAAAACGAAAACTGGAGTGAAACGAGGTAGTAGGGCTGAAGGACACGAGTTCAGGGTCTGGGACATTTTCATGGCTAAAGCTTTGAGAAAAGACAGAAAAGATTCAGACTCACTCAGCTTTTCTTTTGCTGGATGAAAACTCAAAACCTTGACAGACATGAATTATTAGTTCAGCCTTCTTTTAGCACAAAACAGATCAACTGAACATGCAAACATGTGTCTTCCTGTTGTAAATACAAAGTTTCCACCAAATAAATGAATATTACTTTAGTTTAATTGGATCTCTGGCAGTTTGTTGCAGTCAGTAAGATTTCAGCAGCTCTTTCAAGGAAATGTTTTCACTTCCTGTTGCCTTAAAAGCTCAACTGCTGTGTGCTGTCACTGAGGCTAAGCTAACCTTAGCTGTTGATGGTCAGTAAATCCCTCCAAACTGTCATCTTCTATTTCTACACATTAAATACAGAACATGTGACGTGGATTTAAAGTTGTTCAAAGGAACCTTTAATGGAGTAATGAAAGAAAAGTAACAAGTGATTTAACGCATTACTTTTAAGTAACTGATTAGTTTTCAAGTAACTTGCCAAATGCTGTTGTTACCAAAGTGGTCATTTTTTCAACACTTTACTTTAAAATATATAAACATGTTTTTCACTGAACAAAAGAAGCCAACGTTGTTAAATGTGTGAACACAAGCAGCAGAAACGGTCTAACAGGCCTTTCACACTACAGAGAGGAGCTACGACTCGAAGCTGAACTCGGATTTTAGAGTTCAAGTTATGATGGTGAACATTTTACTGTAGAGAAGGAGAACAGAGGTGAAAAACTTTCGATCAGGAATATCTGATCAGAGAAGAAGTCAACACGATTATGAAAGTCATTTGACACTTTTCAGTCAGTACTAAAAAGTGTTACTGCAAATCTATTTACAGCCTTTAGTACTGTCTAGTACCAGCCAATCAGCTGGTTAGGGCAGCCTGAGGGGCAAAACACAGGGGGAAAAAACATGAAGAAATGACTTGCTGCCGCTCATAAAACATATTTCTGTCAGTTTGCAGTAATATTTAAGAACAGATGAATATCAACAGTCAGAAGATTCACTCAGTTTCTCTACAGGCAGCTGTGAACAGAAACATGTCTGATGTGTTAACAGCTGATATGAGTCAGAAGTGTTTCTCTTATTGTTGTATTGAGTCAAGCAGGAAAAACAAGGGATAGGACCCAAAATGCAGACAATGGAAGCAGAAAGATGCAGTTCAGTGGTTTAATGAAGGTAAATGATGAAAGTACAACAAGCTTACAGGGTAGTCAGACAGCCAGTGGGACCAGGGGAGCAGTCCAAACAGGCAAACATAAATCCAGGTAACAGGCAAAGTCCAAAAATCCTAAATCCAGCAAGGTCCAAGAGAAACAGAGAAAATGTCCAAAACACAGAGAAAACTAAGGCCGGGACGCTTCACATGTGGACAATGACGAAGTGACACAGAACAAAGGAAGCACGCAGACTAAATACACTCAGGTGAGGGGAGACAACAAGACACTGGTGAAAACGATCAGGGCGGAGCAAACAATCAAAACTGGCAGGAAAGGCAAACAAAGACAGGAATCAAAACCACAAGACACATGAGGGAAGGAGAATATTTCAAAATAAAACAGGAAATAACCATAAACCATGACAGTTATCGTGTTTGCGGACGAGCTTCTTATGCAATAAAACTGATAAGGAAGGAGGCAGAGCAGAGAGAGGCAGCAGGGGGGAGGAAGAGGAGAATAAAGAGGAAACATGGGGTGGGGGGTAATGCTGTGTTTCATCACTGTCAGCAGGCTGAGCGCCGCTCTGCATGCTGGGATGGAGAGAATTGGAAGGAGGAGACGCAGGAGGGAGTTCCACCTCACTAAACTCAACTCATTTGTTTCTAATCTTCCTCTTTTCTCTCCTCCTCCTCCTCCGGATAATGTTCCTCTGGGAGGGTTTTTATTTCAGTTTGTTTGTCAAGAGAGAAATCTTGTTTCTGGAAAACTCTGCTGACACAGAAGAAGAGATTTGTGACTGTGAAGTACAGAGAGAAGAACTCAATCAATCGATCAAGAATCTGAATATCGGAGAAGATCGGAGGCTGTTGTAGCTCCAATACTTCATTTGATCCCATTTCTTTCAGTATCCTACCTACTAACACAAAGCTGCTATCTGTATCTGTCTATGTCTGTATTCTGATTTATACTGCAGTTTTCATTTATACTCTTCATACAAATATATATTATAATATCTATTGATTATAAGTAAATGATTTCAATACTTCGTCCACCGCTGGTCAGGCTTCAGTACCTGATCATGAGGTAAAAGTAACACCTGTGAAACATTCAGTTTTATTCTCAGCTGAACAACTAATCTGGTGAAACTGATGAAAAGTTATTGAGGATTCAACCTCAGTACACCATCACCAGTATATTTGTGTACATTCTGGTACATATGTATCATAAAAAGTCATGCTAGTAGCCGAAGTTTGTGCTCACATTGCTGCAGACAACAATCACCTGAATCTGATGATTATGAGACAAAAAATGTATACGAATTCTTAACAGATTTATGGACATTTATCCTTGATGGACATGAGAGATAACACTG
The DNA here is from genome assembly GCF_020085105.1 of Siniperca chuatsi. Classification (NCBI taxonomy): domain Eukaryota; kingdom Metazoa; phylum Chordata; class Actinopteri; order Centrarchiformes; family Sinipercidae; genus Siniperca; species Siniperca chuatsi. Next base: position 605,624 of record NC_058064.1, read on the forward strand.
TAGAGCGTCTGTTAAATATTTATTGGATAAAGGTGGTGCTGTTGGAGCTTTTTCACCTGAAGGAAGCATTTAACACAGTTAATCACTGAACTCTCCTGTCTATGTAATTTAGCTTCAGTTCGTCTTCAGATGCCCTTAAATGAATCGTATCTATCAAATTGCTCCCAGTTTGTCTCTTTGTCTGGGCTATCCTGGGCTACTTACATCACACAAGAATGATTTTCCATTCATATATCCTGACACTAACATCCGACTCTATGCAGATAACACTGTAATTTATGTACTTGGTAGCAGTATAACACAAGTCGTTAATGACCTCACAAACTCCATGGTTCGTGAAACAGCATGGTGTGTGCATGTCTTTCACAGCTCTGGTGTAGAGCCAGATGTCTTTACATCCTAAATATACACATATAAATATATATATATACCCTAAAATAACCTTTTCTTTCAAGGAAAAAAGGTTTGTAACCATGTCAAATTCAGTCGTGCAAAGTTTACATTCATTCAGAATCACGTCACATTTAATGAAATACACACTGTATAGTTTATATACAAAAATACTCATCAGAAAATGAAAAAGTCTTGTGAGCATTAATAATCTTGTGCAAAAAAAGACACAAAGTTTTCCCATTTTTGCATCAGAGTTTTGGCTTAGAAACAGGATGTAGACGCTTTCAGACTTCGCTCTGTGCTTTTGAACAGAATTTGGCTGAATGACATCAATGTGTAAATCTGTCGTCTGCGGAGCAGCAGAGTTTCAGAGGTTAACAGGCTGATGGAGTTCAATCTGAACAGAAAAACAAGCCGTCACTGAGTCGATTACTGCTGACAGAAACACTCATTATCTTTAATCAACTCACTTTCTGCAGGACGATGGAGCTTTAATGAAAGTCTGAACTGACCCTCTATCAGTCTGCTCGGACACACAGACATCATTATCTTCACCGTCCTGTCAGGATCAGCAGCAGTAGCAGCAGCAGCAGATAATAACGATGCACAAACCTCCATCTTTCCCTGATAGTCCCTCTGCTCCCTCCTCATGATGGAGGAGCTCTCAGGCTTCTGCTGATATCTCACAAACACTCACACAACTCTTCATTTGTTTGTTTGCCTCATGACACCTCATCATCATGTTATTAGCTGCTGCTCGTCTTCCTCGGCGTCCACTAACGTCCACTTTTCACGTTTCTGTCATTTCTCACATTCGATTCAGGATTTCAACCAAACTTGGAGAAGTGATGCTTCTCCCGAATGAGTGTTTCACAGGTGATCCTGTTAGACTGAAATCAGGTGACAGTTTTGTTCCTGACTGGCCCACTTCTTTAAGGTAAGAGACATATTTGCTTGCTTGACATATAATGTGGTATTTATATGTCAAATTAAGTTAAAATGAGCATGGGCATTTTTATTACTGTATCAATGTGTAATGTAGTATGTGTCAACATAACTAGTGTATAAATAATAACTGAATGGTTAAAAACCCAGTGTTACACAGCCATTATCATGTTTAAGGTGACATTATTACACACATTATAAATGTGTTTACGCTATGTAGACGTGTTGAGCTTCTTAACTAGTTGCCTTGGAGAAGAAATATTTATATATAAATATATACTTATATATTTTATATTGATAAACAGAACACATGTATTCAATAAATGCTTCATTATATTTTGTATTTTTAGATTTTTTTATTTGAATGAATTGTTTTTTTGCGTTTGCAGACTGATCTGCCCCTCGAGGGACGAATAAAGTATTTTGAAATGAATTAAAACTGTCAAAAGATTTTCCCGAGTGGCTCCACCGCGGGTGAAACTTCTAATGAAACTTCCTGACAAGTCGGAGGTGAACACATGAGTAAACAGCAGCTTCCTGTTTGTTTGTTCCTGAGATCTCTAAATACGCAAAGCATGATGTGTGAAGTCGGCAGTCCGTGGGTGAAACTGAGCTAAAACTACCTGCAACACAAACAAAACCAGGAGGGAGAGAGGCGGCCATTTTGGAACCAGCCAGGTTATATAGACTCCCAGCAGCTGAGGCCAATCCCTCAACGAGGTGGGAGGGGTCAGCCAATCAGGGAGGACCTTACAGGTACTGTCATGCAGCCCAGGTGATCAGCAGTGGAGTGCTGACACACGTCGTTACTGGATACCAAAGACTTCAGCCTCCCGCTGATTCAATCCAATCGATCCTCCAAAAGCCTTCCTTAGTTTAGTTTTTATTATATTCTTTACACAGTATTAACTTTCCTACAAACATTTCATTGGATCATTACATCATTAAATGATTTGTATACAGATAATTGTTAATCATTTGTTTTCAACAAGATCATTTTTTAAAACAATTAGAAATCTCCAAATCACAAACCTGATGTCCAGCAGGTGAAGTCAAACGTTTGACTGGTGTTTATTTTTCATGTCGCACCAGAGTGTTTGTGTGCATTTGGCATCAAATTATTAATCAAATTAGTAAGTGCTGTTGATTAATGATTATTTATTTGTTGTTACTGACAGGGCGCCCTGCCTGCTGCTGTTTGTCCCTCTAATATTGAAAGGTTTTACAGGTTTAAGTGGATAAAGAAAGATTTCCTTTGACTCTTCAGTTCCCCCCAGCAGAGAGAGAGTCCTGGCTGCTCTCTGGATGTGTGGCTGTAATGAATCAGCTCTGACTGATATCACCATTATGAGGCCTGGGGAGCGCGGCTGTCGCAGTGCTGCAGTGCTGCTGTACAGCAGCTCAGGGAGGAAACAACAAAACCAATCTCACAGGCTGTTACTCACCACAGGCAGGCAGACAGGCAGGCAGACAGAGAGACAGGCAGGCAGGCAGGCAGGCAGGCAGGCAGAGAGACAGACAGGCAGAGAGACAGGCAGAGAGACAGACAGGCAGAGAGACAGGCAGGAAGACAGACAGACAGGCAGAGAGACAGACAGGCAGAGAGACAGGCAGAGAGACAGACAGGCAGAGAGACAGGCAGGAAGACAGACAGACAGGCAGAGAGACAGACAGGCAGAGAGACAGGAAGACAGACAGACAGGCAGAGAGACAGACAGGCAGAGAGACAGGCAGACAGGCAGGCAGGCAGAGAGACAGGCAGGCAGGCAGGCAGGCAGGCAGAGAGACAGACAGGCAGAGAGACAGGCAGAGAGACAGACAGGCAGAGAGACAGGCAGGAAGACAGACAGACAGGCAGAGAGACAGGCAGGCAGACAGGCAGGCAGACAGAGAGGCAGGCAGAGAGACAGGCAGGCAGACAGGCAGAGAGGCAGACAGGCAGGCAGGCAGAGAGACAGGCAGAGAGACAGGCAGGCAGACAGAAAGGCAGGCAGAGAGACAGGCAGAGAGACAGACAGGCAGACAGACAGGCAGGCAGGCAGGCAGGAAGACAGGCAGAGAGACAGGCAGGCAGACAGAGAGACAGGCAGGCAGACAGGCAGGCAGGCAGACAGGCAGAGAGACAGGCAGGCAGGCAGAGAGACAGGCAGGCAGACAGGCAGACAGACAGGCAGACAGGCAGGAAGGCAGACAGGCAGGCAGACAGGCAGACAGGCAGAGAGACAGGCAGAGAGACAGGCAGGCAGGCAGAGAGACAGAGACAGACAGGCAGGCAGAGAGACAGGCAGGCAGGCAGGCAGGGAGGCAGACAGGCAGACAGGCAGAGAGACAGACAGGCAGAGAGACAGGCAGAGAGACAGGCAGGCAGGCAGAGAGACAGAGACAGACAGGCAGGCAGACAGGCTGGCAGACAGGCAGGCAGGCAGACAGACAGGCAGAGAGACAGACAGGCAGACAGGCAGGCAGGCAGACAGGCAGACAGGCAGGCAGACAGACAGACAGGCAGACAGGCAGGCAGGCAGGCAGGCAGAGAGACAGGCAGGCAGGCAGGCAGGCAGACAGGCAGGCAGGAAGGCAGACAGGCAGGCAGAAAGGCAGGCAGGCAGGCAGACAGACAGGCAGAGAGACAGACAGGCAGGCAGAAAGGCAGAGAGACAGGCAGGCAGACAGGCAGAGAGACAGAGACAGACAGGCAGAGAGACAGGCAGAGAGACAGGCCGGCAGGCAGGCAGACAGGCAGGCAGGCAGAGAGACAGGCAGACAGGCAGTCAGGCAGGCAGGCAGAGAGACATGCAGAGAGACAGACAGGCAGGCAGGCAGGAAGACAGGCAGTCAGGCAGACAGACAGGCAGACAGGCAGGCAGAGAAACAGGAAGACAGGCAGTCAGGCAGGAAGACAGGCAGGCAGACAGAAAGGCAGAGAGACAGGCAGAGAGACAGGCAGACAGACAGAGAGACAGGCAGGCAGACAGGCAGGCAGGCAGACAGGCAGAGAGACAGGCAGGCAGGCAGAGAGACAGGCAGGCAGACAGGCAGGCA
>NC_058064.1:612500-712500 GCF_020085105.1 Siniperca chuatsi
CAGGCAGGCAGGCAGAGAGACAGGCAGACAGGCAGACAGGCAGGCAGACAGGCAGAGAGACAGACAGGCAGGCAGACAGGCAGGCAGGCAGAGAGACAGGCAGACAGGCAGGCAGACAGACAGACAGGTAGGCAGGCAGGCAGGCAGAGAGACAGAGACAGACAGGCAGGCAGACAGGCAGGCAGGCAGACAGGCAGAGAGACAGGCAGACAGACAGACAGACAGGCAGGCAGACAGGCAGGCAGACAGACAGACAGAGAGACAGAAAGGCAGGCAGACAGGCAGGCAGGCAGAGAGACAGGCAGACAGGCAGACAGGCAGGCAGACAGGCAGGCAGAGAGACAGGCAGAGACAGACAGGCAGGCAGACAGGCAGGCAGACAGGCAGAGAGACAGGCAGGCAGGCAGACAGGCAGGCAGACAGGCAGGCAGAGAGAAAGGCAGAGAGACAGACAGACAGGCAGACAGACAGGCAGACAGACAGGCAGACAGGCAGAGAGACAGGCAGAGAGGCAGAGAGACAGGCAGGCAGGCAGGCAGACAGGCAGGCAGAGAGACAGGCAGACAGACAGTCAGGTAGGCAGACAGGCAGGCAGACAGACAGGCAGACAGACAGGCAGAGAGACAGGCAGACAGACAGACAGACAGACAGACAGACAGGCAGAGAGACAGGCAGGCAGGCAGGCAGACAGACAGGCAGAGAGACAGGCAGAGAGACAGGCAGGCAGGCAGGCAGACAGACGGGCAGGCAGACAGACAGACAGGCAGGCAGACAGGCAGGCAGGCAGAGAGACAGGCAGGCAGGCAGAGAGACAGAGACAGACAGACAGGCAGGCAGACAGGCAGGCAGGAAGGCAGACGGGTAGACAGGCAGACAGGCAGACAGGCAGGCAGAGAGACAGGCAGAGAGACAGACAGGCAGAGAGACAGGCAGGTGATGTTGGAGTCTGCAGCAGCCTGTCAGAGCAGCAGGACGGCAGATTAATGTTTTGACCTTTTTGCAGCAGCAGCAGTGATTTAACATATTTATGGTCACATGACATTACTTCCTGTCTCCTGCAGCCGCGTCCCTCCTTCACCGAGAGACGACGAGGGACGAGACACGAGCCGGAGACACAGAAGTGCTGAGAGGAACGACAAACTATCATCATCCAGATGGGGACGAGAGAAAGTTTCAGTACGAGAAGATCAGAGAGGCTGTTGTGTGCTGCTAATGGCTAATACTGCTTTCTGATTGGCTGTCAGGTGTCTCTTAAAATCATATGTGTTCACGTCAAACAGTTGTCAAACCATTGTTCAGTAATAAACTGCAGGTAGAAACAGTACTGATGTTTTATATTGCCTCAAGCACCCCGAAACCTCTTCAAGATCTGTACAACCTCCTCAAGGCCCTCTAAAACCTCCTCAAGGAGCTTTAAAACCTCCTCAAGGACCTCTAAAACCTCCTCAAGGACCTCTAAAACCTCCTCAAGGCCCTCTAAAACCTCCTCAAGGACCTCTAAAACCTCCTCAAGGAGCTTTAAAACCTCCTCAAGGACCTCTAAAACCTCCTCAAGGACCTCAGGAGCCGCCTGAAGGACCCTTGGGCCCTTCTCATCTGTACAAACTCCTCAAGGACATCTGCAACCTCTTCAAGGACCCCTGTGACCTGTATGAAACTTGCACAACCCCTAAAAGACTTCCAGAACCTCTTCAGCCTAATGGACCGCTTGAAGACCTCCAACTCCACAAGGACCTCTCAGTGACCACTGGCACTTCTTCAAGACCTCTACAACCTTTTTACAGACTTCAGGAACGTCCTTATGGCACTCTGAACCTCCTCAAGGACCTCAACAACCTCATCAGAGACGGACATCAAAAAGGATCTCAAGGAACCCTGGGACCTCCTCAGAGACCTCTACAACCCCCCAGAGGACCTAAATACCTCAACCTGAAGAACACCTGCAGTCTCTACAGGGACCGCTTTAACCTCCACAAGGCCCGCTGGAACCTCCTTGAGAGCTGAAGAGCCTCTTCAAGGACTTCTGCTGGTGTCAGTTTAACCTCTGAGCTCAAGGTGGATTAACCTGCAGGTTACCATGGCAACAGCACAGATGCTCCAGGCTCTGTTAGCAGCTGACCGAGAGGCGAGCCTGATTAAATCCTCCTGTGTTACCGAGTGTTCAACAGTTGTTGCTGTCATTTTAATACGAAATAAAACGCGTTTTTGTGAAGCGTGAGGAAGTTTCCTGGTTTTGATTTAAATCCTCGTTAACTGTTTGAATATTAAAAAGAACTCATTAGAGTCTAACAGCCATTTTATCTTGTTGTTTGCATCAGTGCAGTTTGTGACTCATTACCATGTGAGCTGTGTTTCCACCATCGATTACAGCTGATTTGTGTTCCAGGCTGTTTCTGCTGTCTGAAACTAAAATCCATCTCAGATCTGCTAATTGCTGATAGAAAAGACATTTTCTGCGTAAATTGAAAGTAATTTTCCAGCTGCAGATTGCAGACTCCAGCCCAGCAGGGCGTTTGTTAGAAATGTGCCTTTTCTTCTCTTTTACAAACGCTCCTATAAAGCACCTGAAATCTTTTCCAAACACCTCCGCACACACAAAGCCACCCCACATATCCACCGACCCCGCCGACTGACTCGTGGACGTATCAAGGAAACCGGACCCCGCGTTCAAAGATGGCGCCTCATTCATTCCTGTGAAAATTGCTCCCTGGGCGCATACCCCTAAAGGCCTCTGCGGACTTCCTGAGGCTCGTGTGTTATCGGGCCCACAGAGCACGCTCAGTAGCGTCCTGTTGGCTCTCTGTGAGTGTGTATGGGAAGTTGCAATCACGAGCGCAGCCACGGCTAAAGTGGCTTCGCAGCCCTGTCAGAGGGCCTGCAGTGTCACAGAGACCACATCAGTGCTCAGTGTAAAGGAACTCGAGTAGAGCAGTGATTAAACGGTGATGTACGTGTGCGTGAGCCGGGTCTAACAGTGTAATTCAGTGGGAGAGGCATTAGAAGAGTCCCAGCACTCTTCCTTAATTAGGTCAGTCTCTTTTAATTATCACTCAGTCCGCAGAGCGAATTAGACCGCCGACACTTTGTCTCTCTCTCTCCCATCGTCCGTTTCTGCGGCCCTCTTTCTATTGTCCTGCAAATCATGTGGTCAGCGAGGATCAGAGTATCGGCGTGGCTGTTTTAATGTCTCCATTACAGCTTTACTGCCCCAATAAAGGCTTCAAGGTTAGAGGTGATGACAGGAGCAGAGACCAGACCTCAGTTTCACTTTTCAGCTTAATGTCAGACTTTACTGAGTCCTCTCTGAGAGGACTGGGCTTTAACGGAGGATAAAGACAATGGAGAGAAGAGATAATGTCGGTTTCATTCGGAGTTTAACTGACGTGCTAAAATTTTCCATTTATTGATTAAGCACCGAGCCTCCATGGTCCCAAAATACGAATCATCTTTCGGGACTTACGGAGCTCTGTATTAAACACACAGTATGTCATTTCTGATGCTAGGGGTCTCTCACATCAAAACGTTAACAAAAGTAGTTTGATGACGTCGTGGATTAGCGCGGGATCATGGGAGTTGTTGTCTTCACCACCATTGCCTTCGTTGCAGTCAGCTTCCCCCGGTTAGGATTCCTTCAGTGTTCATGGTTCAGGAGGTTTTCACCGGGAACCGGATTATCCGCAGAGGTCTCCTCCTCTCCAGAGCAAACGGGCCGGGTGAATAAAACCGGTGAAAACACTGAATAAAGCAGTTTCACGTTAAAAATCGTTGTTTCTCTGACGCTGTTGACACAGAAGAGTGTCCGCAGGCCGAGCTGCCGCTCACGTTTGCTCTGCTTGTTTCTCTGATAACTGCAGATCCAGACGTCCGATGACTAAAACCCTTGATTCAGTTAAAATATATAGTTTAAAACAACCAAGATCTAAAAAGTGTAAGACTGTGGCTTGAAACTGGATAAAGAGTCAATTCATGACAGCTTCTGGCAGACAGCCACAATTTCAGCACGATTTCTGGACGCGACACGGCTTAATGTGATCGCGTCCCCCATTCTGGACTCTCTGGTCCTCTCAAATCTCTCGAAGGTTAGCGTGGACAGATGATTTGCTGTTGGGCAACAGCACAAATTCACAGTGTTGGGCAAAGCTGCTTGGAAAGTGTAGCGAGCTAAGCTACCAGTTACTCTACATTAAATGAAGCTTCACTACACTGAAGCTAACGTAGCAAGCTAAGCTACAGCAACATGGCAAAGGTAGCTTACTACATAGAAGTAAGATGGCTTTATTTTACATTGAACCAATATATATTATATATTATTTATATAATAAAGCTGTGCTCTCTGCTCTCACTGCTCCAAAACCAACCACGACAGTGAAAAAACTGTAGCTAGCTAGTGGTTAGCTGCTGGCAAGTTGCTGACTGGTGTTGTGGAAACACTGTTAGCTGGTGAACACAGTGGAGCATCTAGCAGCTAAAGATCCAGATGTTTCCCTCAGGAGTTGTTCCAGCATGTACAGAAACTCCCCTTTAAACCACTTTTTAAAAATGTCTGTGTGTGTACGGATTAAACAAATACAACATGTTAATTAGTGACCCTCAGATGTGTTGTAGGCTAGCTGTTTCCCCCTGCTTCCAGTCTTTGTGCTAAGCTAAGCTAACCATGTCCTGACTCCAGCTCTGTACTGAACTCACAGACATGAGATTAATCTCACTCTCAGAAATGGAACAAGAGTATTTCCTGAAATGTTGGACTGTTCCTTTCCTGACCAGAGTTGAAAATGATTGTTTCATTAAAAGAGCGAGAGGACGAGAGGAGAGGGTTCAGAGTAGATTAGTTTGTGAAGCTCGACTGAACCTGAATCCTTCAACATAATTAAGATTAGTTTCACGGAGACGGCAGAAATGGATGCAATTAAAAACCAGTGATGTACAATATCGCAGCCAGAACCAAACTGGGACAAAATGAGAAACTCAAAACATTAACGTGACAAAGAAAAATGAATTTGTCTCTTTGATTCTGTGCTCAGCTGAGTCTGCAGTTCAACATCCAGAGTTCGATTTAAAAACGCCGTCTGTGTGCGAGAGCTTTAACTGATGATCGGGGAGGTTTTTCCCCTCCGACTCTCCGTCCTCTCATCTGTGGTGTCCAGCGGCGGAGGAAGTACTCAGATCCTCTACTGCGTAAAAGTACTGATACCACACTGTAAACAAGTGAAAGTCCTGCGTTGAAAATGTTACTTCAGTTAAAGTGTGTAAGTATAATCAGGAAAACGTATTAAAGCAGTAAAACGTAATGAAATGTTTTTACAGGAAAAATGACTTAAAGCATCAAAATAGTTGCCAATTAATTTTCTGTCAATCGACTAATGGTTTCAACTGTACTTTTCTAAACTGTTGGGGAGTTTCATTTATGCATCTGTAAAGAAACTAAAGCCGTCAGATAAATGTAGAGAAGTAAAAAGTAGAATATTTCCCTCTGAGACGGGCGGAGGAGAAGAACTCAGGTAAATTACCAGATGATTTACCAAAATGTCAAACGATTCCTGTAAGTCTTGTGGATCAAGTCTCTGAGTACATGAGCATCAGTACACATGACTTTAAAAATGTGAACATATCTTCGTCTCCAGAGGATGATGAACAGATTGACAGTGAAATATTTAGAAGTGAGTTTCCTCTTTAGGATTACTGCAGCGTATCTGCTCGTCTGACCTCTGAAACGCTTCTGTTGTTTGAAGATACGGCCTGAAGCTCCGCTCAGCGCCTCTCTGTGGACAACAGCAACGTCCGAAGGTGGACGAGGACATATTGGAGAAACGTCTCGGGACCGGCACGTCTTTTAAATATCACAAAGAAAGAGACAAAACCGACCTGCAGTGTTTCTTTCATTAGCTTCCTCCGCCTTCTGTCCCTCAGGCTTCAACCTGAGTCCTCACATATCTACTGTCATCTTTCTGCAACATTCACAGAGTGAAAGGAAACATGGTGACCGTCCTGTTCGGGCTCAGAAGCCTCTCATCATTCACCCAGATTTAGATCCACAGGTGCTTTCCTTCGTCGAGTATTTTCCTGCTGGCAAAGTTGTGAGAGTTGCCGGATGGCAGCATTGGTTGCGTCCTCTGAGAGGCCGGCGGGTCGAGGACGCCGGACGCAGAAATCTTGTAAATGACTGTTGTTCAGCATAAAGATTCATATTCACTGACAAGAGTTTCTTTTGAGCTAATCGCTTGCATCACTGCGCAAACACACATGAGTAAGTGAACACATCACTCAGCAAACTCCAGACTACAACCACATTTATTATTTCATCACTCGCTCGTCTGGAAAATGTCAGAAAATGTCCGTCTCAGTTCCGTCGGTGTTGAAATGTCTCGTTTTGTCCGACCAACCGTCCAAAACCTGAAGACATTCAGTTTACTGAGCAACACTGGCGAAGCTGCAGCCAGAGAGCTGCTGGAGGTTTTGATCCATGAATGACATCATGACAGCAAAGCCTCGTGGCAGCCGTGCTGACAAAATAATCATTATTACGTTGGTTAGAATGATTCGATGTTGAGTCAATAACAGTTTATACTTATTAACTTTATCATAGAGAACTTTGGTTCTAAACTAAACGTAGAAACTTCAACATGGAGGACTGGGAGTCAGCTTGTGCTCAGATTAATACAGTATTAATATGTTGTAAAATGAAATCAATATAATAAAAACAGAAAAATAAAACTCTTCTGGGAAGAAACACAGCGGAAAGCTCTGAACACGTCCTCCACCTCTGATTGAACCGAGGCTTTTACATGCAGCTCAGTAATATAAAGCTCACTGCAGCAGCTACAGAGAGCAGAGAGGAAGAGGAAGAAGAAGAAGAAGTGTTTCCAGACACCTGAGCTTCATAAAAACAGTAAACACAACACTTGAGATGCTAATTTCACTCATCATTCAGCCGTTTCCCTGAAGGACTGACAGGCTGTGTGTTATTCCCTCCATCCGTTATCTGTCTGAAATCCCATCATCACACAAACTCCACATCATCATGGCTGTCAGCCAGACTTCATTTAGAAATATGGTGTAATTATGATCATGGAGGACAGAGGAGGTGAAGTCCGATGGAGTCTCTCACACCGAGAAAAGAAGCTGTTCTGAGCTCTTATTGGCTCGTGCATCAGCCACTTCCTGCCTGCAGCTGCTGGAAGAAACATCCATCAGGCCTGAAGCTGCTCGACTCAACAGAGAGAAAAACCTCCGACTCGTCCCACCAGAGACCAGCGAGAGAAGTCAGCCTGGACAGACGCTCGTTTACAGGGATCCTCAGGTGGTGAAATGTCAAAGAGCAAGTTCATCAGTGTTTTTATATTACTGGACAACTGCTGATTAATCAACATGAAATCAACATTTTAATGCTGTAGCTGATTGAAGGAGCTAATTCTACTGTTGGTACAAATGCATCATATTTTATAAGTTGATAAGATGTTTTGATTGTAAAATTTTAATCTGTAAACTAACCAGGAAATGACTGTAGTGCAGTAAAAGGTACAATATCTGCCTCTGAAGCACAGAGGAGGAGTACAAGTACAGAAACTGGACTTAAACACAGGACAGCGGAGGCTGTTTTGTTATTTCAGCCTGAACGCTCCCTGATGTCACATTTAATCTCCTGTATCTGCAATAAAAGATGAAATACTGAACAAATAAACTCCTCATCTACTCTGTTACGACCAACAAGTCCTCTCTGTGTGTGTGTGTGTGTGTGTGTGTGTGTGTGTGTGTGTGTGTGTGTGTGTGTGTGTGTGTGTGTAAACAGGTTTTACAGCGACTGATGAGACAAACAGCGGAACAACAAGTCAACATGAACATAAAGCGTGTGAGTGTTTACTGGACGCCTGATTACACACAAACACACAGGAGCGTGTTGAGTTTATTGTCTCTGTACTTCACTGTTTTATTCATCAGCTGAAGAAACGACAGAACTCAGTCCTCTGACTTTCATTGATCAGACTGGATCCTGATATTATCGGAGCTGCAGCTGCTGTAACAGAAGTAAACACACTTCTTTGCAGATGATGTTGTGTTTGTTAAAGCTGTCAAACCCTGAAGCTTTTCTTCAAACTGTTCTTGACTCCATGAAGGATTATCAGTTATAAAGTCAGCTGGGAGAAGGCAGTGGATTTATTAATAAATCACAAACTACAGATGATAAACAGACTCTTTATATGGATACCTTGGACACCTTAAAGTATAAGAAACTGACACATCTCCGGTTATGTGAAGGAAACTCTTTGACCACCTGATGAGGTTCATTCAGGGTCGCATGTGTGCGTGACAGCGAGCTCGATTCAGATCAGGAAAAACTCCACTGAAAACAATTTAATTGTTTTGTCCATTAAATGTCATAAAATAGTAAAAAGAAAATCCGTCTCAGTTTGTCTGAAGTGACGACGTCGAATGTGTCGTTTTGTCCAAAACCCAAAGAGATTCAGTTTATTTTGACAGAAGAGAAAGAAAACCAGAAAATGTACATTTGAGGAGTTGGAACCAATTAATTTGCCATTTTTTCTTCTTGTACTATAACTTCCATATTACACTGATATTGCATATATTGCACATGTGTTTTGTATGTATGTGTATATATATATACGTAGCTGCATATCTTCCTTGTAAATATAATTTAGTTTTCCTTTTTATTTCTTCCTTTAGTGCAACTCTATTTTATAGTTTTATTTTATTCAAACTTAAAATATCTGAGTATTTGTTGATGCAGGAGCTACAGCTGCATTTCATTGTGTGATCCTGTATAACGGCAATAAAGCTGAAACTTATTAAAATTTGCACATTCATTTTCTGTCAGTCAACTATCTGTAAGTGTGTGTTCTGTGTTTGTTTGTTCTTACACAGGTGATTTTTTATAGTACCTTAAAAACTAAATAAAGTCTGACACTGTTTCCTTCACGCTGCCTCGTCAGAGGTCAGAGACAGGAAACAGCTGACTGAGATATATATATATATATATATATATATATATATATATATATATATATATATATATATATATATATGTATATATATATATAGTTCATATGTATCTCGCTGTGTGTTTAGAGAGAAAATGAGCGGACAGCAGGAATCATCTGTCAGTGCCACAGACTCGTCTGTGACGTCTAACCGTCAGACTGAGATTCATTCTGTCTGCAGCTGAACTTCAGCTGAGAGGAATGAAAGGTCATCAGTTTCCTCTCCATCATCCCCGAACCAACACCGTCAGTCAGAGAGGAAGAGGAAGAGGAAGAGGAAGAGAAAGACGAGGAGAGGGGGGAGGAAGACAGGGAGTGAAACAGAAATCAATACTGTGGCTGGAGGTTTCAGTTCATTCCAAAACAACACGCATGAATTCTTCCCCATTTCCAGCTCATGTCGCCTTCCTGCTCCTCAAACCCCCCGACATCACAACAGCGAGGAGGACGAGGCTCCGTCAGATCACAGGAGGTTTTAAACACAGTGCAGCTCTCTTCATTTTCACATATTTTTTATAGTTATGACTCTTGTAGTACTTGTTTTTCCATTTTTTATTTCTAACTTTTTTGTTATGCACCTAAATACCGAGGCCAGTTCCTTACATGTGAAAACCTACTCGGCAATGAACCCGATTCTGGTTCTGCTGAAACCTTCCCACGATCCTCTTCTCTCTCGTCGTGTCCTGGCAGAATCTGCTCTCGCCTTCACATCAGGACACGGCGGAGGAAAGAAGGCATTCAATTAACTAAACAGCAGCGAACAAAACAGTCTCACTCGATCTGATTAGTTACTACATGGAGCTTGTGGCGAGATTTGTTTCTCAACTGAAAGAACTGTTGGCTGCACAAAGGATTTCACCCCCTTCCTGTCCAGTGGAAACCTCGTATCTCCAGGTGTTTGTGACGAGCTGAAGGATGAAGAGTTTCCTTCACGTGCTGAGGAAACTCTCCTCCTCCTGAAGCTGAATAAACTCTTTAACCCCCCCTCGGATCAGCTGGGAAACGCATCGTCACAGAGCTGAAAACAGGCTGTTTCTCTGATACGTGGTTCTCGCAGGACGCCGACGCTGCAAACACGTGATGACCTTATAGACCATGATGCATTGCTGCAGGTTAAACTGCCCAACAGGATATAAAGCAGTTAAAATGAGCTCGACCTGAAACATCTGCAGCGGTAAAATGCAACACACACATGAATGCATCATATATAATAGTGAGCAGAGCCACGGAGACATGAGCATTATTAACGTCTGACATCACAGACAGCAATGATGTCATGTTTGTTATTGTTACATCATCAATAAGACACTTATATTCTTCGTCGGTTAGAATAAAGCAGTAAATCTCTGACCCCCTGCCGGGTGGAGATAACACATTTCTAACCAAGCGCTCCTTTCTCTCAGCAGACTTCCTGTCTGATCATCAGACATCATCAGACCTGTTTGTGTCCACAGAGAAGCTGAAAAAGAGCCGAGCGTCGTCCTGCTGATCAGACACCACAGAGAGCAGCAGGTGGTCATGTGACCTGTCAGACCTGTCAGGTGTAAACTCACCTGAGAGCAGACAGGGGAATACAAACAGCTGCAACAGCCTGCTACTGTGGGCACTGACTGAGGCGTAGCAGAGCAGCGCATTAGCATTAGCAACACATTAGCATGAGCAGCATGTTAGCAGAGCAGCGCATTAGCATTAGCAACGCATTAGCATTAGCAACACGTTAGCAGAGCAGCGCATTAGCATTAATATTAGCAACACATTAGCATGAGCAACATGTTAGCAGAGCAGCGTATTAGCATTAGCAACACATTAGCATGAGCAGCATGTTAGCAAAGCAGCGCATTAGCAATAGCAACACATTAGCATGAGCAGCGCATTAGTAATAGCAACACATTAGCATGAGCAGCATGTTAGCAGAGCAACGCATTAGCATTAGCAACACATTAGCATGAGCAGCATGTTAGCAGAGCAACGCATTAGCATTAGCAATACATTAGCATGAGCAGCATGTTAGCAAAGCAGCGCATTAGCATTAGCAACACATTAGCATGAGCAGCATGTTAGCAAAGCAGCGCATTAGCAATAGCAACACATTAGCATGAGCAGCATGTTAGCAGAGCAACGTATTAGCATTAGCAACACATTAGCATGAGCAGCATCTTAGCAGAGCAGCGCATTGGCATTAGCAACACATTAGCATGAGCAGCATGTTAGCAGAGCAACGCATTAGCATTAGCAACACATTAGCATTAGCAACATGTTAGCAGAGCAGCGTATTAGCATTAGCAACACATTAGCATGAGCAGCATGTTAGCAGAGCAGTGCATTAGCATTAGCATTAGCAACGCATTAGCATTAGCAACACATTAGCAGAGCAGCATGTTGTTTTAAAATGCTGAACTTTAAGTTGTGTAAATGAACGTATGTAACAACAGACCGTCTGTGCAAAGTGTCTGTTCAGGTTTCAGCGACAGACGGGTTGAAACTGAATGTAGTGTGTGTTTGTGTGTTTGTGTGATTGTGTGATTGTGTGTTTGTGTGTTTGTGTGATTGTGTGTTTGTGTGTTTGTGTGATTGTGTGATTGTGTGTTTGTGTGTTTGTGTGTTTGTGTGATTGTGTGTTTGTGTGTTTGTGTGTTTGTGTGATTGTGTGATTGTGTGTTTGTGTGTTTGTGTGATTGTGTGATTGTGTGATTGTGTGTTTGTGTGATTGTGTGTTTGTGTGATTGTGTGTTTGTGTGTTTGTGTGATTGTGTGTTTGTGTGTTTGTGTGTTTGTGTGATTGTGTGTTTGTGTGATTGTGTGTTTGTGTGTGTCGACGGTGGTGACGTCAGACAAACTCGGATCAGTGTATTTTGGTGTATTCGTGATAAAGATTGAGGTCCATGCAAATTACGGGAGAAACAACAAGACAGGGGGTCCCAGGTCAGAGCTAATAAGTCCCAGGCCAAGTCAAGTCCAAGTCTGACCGACGAGTCTTGAGTCAAGTCTCAAATCAAGACAGGTATGTCCCGAGTCAAGTCCCGAGTCAAGACTAACAAGTACAAAGTCCGGACCAACAAGTCTGTAGTCTTAAATAAACGCATTGTTTTCTCCTTGTGCATAATTAACGGTTCATTTATCAGTGATTTCAGAAGGCAAAACGCACCTAACATCTTCTGTCTTCTACGTTTGTTACGCTAATCTGACGACCTGCAGTTCAGACTGACTCACGTTGAAATGTTACAGGTGCAACCACCTGAGGCTGATGTTTAAAAAACTAAAGAAATATAATAAAGATGGCGCGCTGAAGGTATTTAAAGCCTGTCAGTTCAAATGTATGTTTGAGACGCAGTGAGAAAAAGCTCCCGTCTTCATTTAATAAACTAAAAAAAAAAGAGTTTAAAATGTGAATCAACCCGGAGCGATGAAGCAAAGTGAGAGCACAGTGAGTCCCCGCAGGCCTCGGTTTAAACCAAGGCCAGCCATCAGTCTCAATCACACAGGTCAAAGGTCAAATTCTCTCATTTCTTACCCCTCAGTCTAAAAACCGCTCCCGCTTTCAGTTCTGTGTTTTCTGACATTTCGCTGTTTGCTTCACCGACTTTAGTGTTTAAATCTAACAGCACACTTCGCTGTTCTCCTCGCTTCACTTCACCGTCCCACAAGAGAAAATTCTCCCCGCAGCAGGAAAACACCAAAAACACGAAACATGAACGCAATAAAAACACAATAAGCACGCGACTCAGAACAAAGTGCAGGTGTTAAAAGCAAAGAAGAATACAGGAGTGCTGCGTGAGGAACCAGACATGCATTAGAGGTAAGAGCGCTCGTTGCACACGTGACCAGCGAGACGGACAGCGTGTCCGGATGTGATGGATTCAGCTCTCCGTGTGGGAGGAGTCTGATTGGCAGTCGGGTGTGCAGGTGATCTCTTGTTCTTCGTCGTCTGCTTCATGTCGTCCAGTCCACACGTTGTCTTTTCTCTGCTTTAAATCAGTGAATGAAACATTTGTTGCCCTTGAAAAACCAATCTGAAAGCAGAAGTGTAAAGAAGCCAGTGAGTCTGTGGAAACATTCATACTCAAAGTTTACAACTCGGTCTCGACATTGGATTTGACTCTGGAGCTGTTGCTTTTGATTTAGGGCTTACCTTTAACCCGCCACGGTCTGTGGGCTTATGGGAAATGATGTTCATTACAGAAATATTAAATACACGACATGAACTGGTTTCTGATGACCATCATCCTCGTCATCTTCACAGATTGTGTCACTAAATGTTCTTCATATTTTCTGGAACCGTCACAACTTTAACTCGTCTGTCGTCCGTAAACAGACCAGAAGAGACCTGAACAACAACCCCGACTCGCCTCTGCTGGACTGTTGATCGCTCAGCTGAGCGCTCGCTCCCGTCCCCCGGTGCTGCCGTGAGGCAGAATATGCAGAAAGCATCTGGAAACAGACAGAATAGTTTTCAGTGGACACAAAGACGCGTCCTGCAGTGAATCCTCAGGTTAGTCGTCCTCTCTGCGGTCTCCGATAGAAAACGTCCAACACTGAAAACCTTTCTTCTTCTTCTTCATCGGCACTCAGACTCTACATTTTGTCTTTGATGCTGAACATCTGGACGCACCTGGCAGGATGACTCATTCTTCTGTAAATACATCTTAAGTTGAATAAAATCACACCTTTTTTCATTCTTTATTTTCGAAACATGTAAATTTCCAACTTTTACTTAAAACATTACACTTTCATATCTTTATTGCATTCGAATAATTATGTGGATGTTTTAATTTTTGATTTCATTATTCTCAAAGTGTCATGTCTTGATTCTTGTAAAATAAGGACATTTTTCTCATAATTACGACTTGTTTCTAAAGTTAGAACGACTTTCCTCTTGAAATGTTGTGATATTTATTTTCCCTTTTAACTCGAAGCTGCAACTTTCTCACATCATTGCTTTTCTTGTACGAATTCAACTTTTATCCCTGAAACATAACGATGTCTGTTATTCTCATAGCATCATGAATTTGTGTGAAATTACAGCTTTGTCCCGCTTCATTTTAACGTTGTGTCATGAATGAAGTCTCGTAATACTGCGGCTGTATTCTGAAGGCCTCCGTCTTGGCGGCCCTGGTACAGCCCTGCGCGAGTCTGTGCGGCGCTGCAGACTCCCACGCGTACTGAACAGCTTCACCGTCAGTGTTGTGGAGGTGCAGGCGGACAGATCGCCTTGTCGAAACGTCGTGGAAACGTGAATCTTGTCTGTGTTGTGGCTTTCAGAACAGCGCTCTGAAGCTTCACGAGGCTCCGCAGCAGGAATGAAACGCCTCCGGCTCTTCATACAAAAGCTCTATGTATAGAAACCTTCAGTTCTTCAGGCCTGCAGGAAACAAACGCTGCGTCATTATTCTCTGATGTAAATCACGATGCTCTCTGAAGCGTTAACGCACATTCAGGACCTTCGTTCTCCTCCTCGGCTTCGGCAGCGACGTTAGAGTGCGTTTGGACGACTGTGATTCACCGTAAATCCCCTTATATAATGCTTCTCCTGTGATGGAGAGTCCCGACAGGAGAGGCTGATCTGTGCCGCTTCGCTTTGACTCATCAGGAGGAAATCAGTCACAGCAGCAAACTGAGAAGCTGCGGCAGCTGCAGGTTTTAAACAGCTGCTAAATAATCTGAGCAGCTCTGAGGGAGGAGAAGGTTCCCTCTGATGGAAGAAGCAGGGGCTAAGCCCAGACCATCTGGAGCTGAGGACTGGGTCGCCCCCGCTGCTCTGCCCGGGACACGTTTCCTTTCGTTGCTCTGCGATGTCTGACTTCTGCTGGTCGCCGATGCCCGTCCTCTGGTGTAGCTGGCTGACCCGAGAAGTTCAGATACTAGCAGTAATAATGAACCTGGATATATACGAGCTACTTTTCTGCTGTTTCATTTGCAGCATATTTTGTGGTCAACGACAGAATGAACAAACATAAAACTTGTATTACCGCACTCATCTAAAGACTACTAACACAACATCTACATATATGCTACACACTACAGATAAGCTCATTACAGTTCAGGGGCTCTGGTGAGACAGCGTGGAGGTGTTCGCAGCAGCTGTCTGTGGAATCTGCAGAGTCTCTGGTTTTGATGCCTCAAACGTCCCTCTAACAATCAGAACCAGAATCAGAAACACTTTATTGATCCCTGAAGGGAAACTCTGTTACAGCAGCTCGCCTTTACGTCAGCGCACACAGGAGGAAGTACTAGCAAAAAATATAATACACTATAAAACTATAAAACAGGTCAGAAAATACATTAAGTACCAGGTGGGTTTACCGGTTGATGATGATAATACAGTGGAAGTTAAGTGTAGCTTATTGAGATTATTAAGATATTGCACAGCAGTAGTGGAGGTATATAATATCAATGTCAATAAATAGGAAAAACTAACATGGGAAAACTAAATATTGCACAGGAGTATTAACACAGAATATTACACAAAGCAAACAGAACCCGTTAGACAGACAGACGATGTCTTCAGTCCCTTTTCGACTGTTTACAGCTTGTTTTAGTTCAGCGTCCTTGAGTTTGTGAAAAGCGCTTTCAAATTTATTGCAAATGTATTACGATTATTGTGACACTCAAAGTATTTGAATAGTTACCTTATCATCTTTTACATTTGTTTTATCTCAGAGGCGGTTCTATGTTTTCTGATTAGTGCTCTTATTGCTGAGCTGTTTCATTGTACGCACACACACACACACACACAGAGCAGCGGACAATATATACAATATGTTCCTGTGAATTGTTGTGCAGTAGAAGTATAAAGCACGTAGTTACTCTGCACCGCTGCATGTGTCTATGCAGGAACTGATGAGTACATTTTAACGTAGTTTATCTGAACTGCAGGATTAGAAATAAGCTTGTTAGAATAGTTTCACAGTAAAATAACAAGAAACGAGGCTGAGTGATTAAAGTGAGGACGAGATAAAACATCCTGAAGACAGTTTCATCCTTTATTTTCAAGGTTCCTCTTTAGAAAACAACAGCTCAGGGTTCATTAGCAGCTGTTCTGGACTGTAGCGTCACTTCCAAACGTCAGATTCAGAGGCTAAAAGATCAGTCTTTAGGAAATGTAGGTGTTTGTTGGAGAAATCTGTGTTTCAGAGTTAGTAGTATTCATACGGTTTACGAGAGGGAAATATCTGATTATGCTAAGCTAACTGACCGTAGAAAAGGTTTCAGTCGCAGTCGTCTGGACGCTGTTTTCAGAATCAAGACGTTTCGGCTCCCATCCGGAAGTCATTCTCAATTTTGAAAATGGTCTGAGAACTCAGAAATTTAAGCTACTGTGTTACATAAGCCCCGCCCTCAGGGAGGAGTCTACCTGAGTATCTGTTGATTAGCTAGTTTCACCTGAAACTGACCTAATAGTTTCCATGATGGCCCAGTAATCAGTAATCAGGCCTATTGTTTTCTGGCTGCACCTCCCTCATCACTGTTAAGTACCTGATTAGCATGTGATTGGCTTGACCACGGTGTTAACACACTGTGGTAAATTTTGGGCAGATTGAATCTCAGACCACCATTTCTGTTCAAAGAGGGGTTTTTTTTTTTCACAAAAATGGCTTCTTTGACTCGTCTTTCAACCCAACTCTTCTCTCTACTTAGAATCTTCACCTCGCTGTCTTCAAATGTGCGGTTTGTAGGTTTTAGATGCAAACGCACGGCGCTCTGTAATCCTGAGTTAGCGTGTCGTCTGTGCTGATCAAGTCTTTTGTGAAGTGGCTGTTTGGTCTCACCTGTGTACCGTTCTTTGCAGTTTTCCTCACTGCATTGAATTGAATAAACTACATTGCTCTGTTTCTGTGTGGGCATCTTGTCCGTAGGATCCCTCCTGCCTGAAAGCCCGTGCTGACCAGCGGGCCCCCGCCTTCACGCAGACCCTCAACAGATCACAGCCGCTGTGTGAAGTCCCCTCCTGCTTCAAACCACAGTCCTCCACAGTCATCCCGGTCCACAAGAAGCCCTGACATCTGCAGTCATAAAGTCCTTTGAAAGACTGGTGTGGACCCACCTGACGGACATCACCGGACCCTTGCTGGACCCCCCTGCTGGACCCCCTGCTGGACCCCCAGGTCAGTGGATGGTCAGTCAGCATGGGACTGCACTGCATCCTGCAACACCTCAACTCTCCAGGGACATACGCAAGGATCCTGTTTGTGGACTTGAACCCCATCATCCCGGACATCCTTCACTCCAAACCCACCCAGCTCACTGTCCCAGCCCCCACCTGTCAGTGGATCACAAGCTGCAGGTGAGGCTGGGGAACATCACATCCAGCACCCGGACTATCAGCACTGGTGCCCCCCAGGGATGTGTGCTCTCCCCACTGCACTTCTCCCTCTGCACCAACGACTGCACCTCAGGAGACCCGAGACACAACGGTCAACTTCATCCGGGACGGTGACGAGTCTGCATACAGGGGCGTTGGACAGCTGGAGCTGAACACGCTCAACACTGTGGAGATGACTTCAGGAGCAGCCCCCCATCACCATATCCAACAGCACGGTGTCTGCTGTGGAAGCCTTCAGGTTTCTGGGATCCACAATCTCCCAGGACCTAAAGTGGGCGTCCAGCGCCATCATCAAAAAGGCCCAGCAGAGGATGGACTTCCTGTTCCAGCTCAGGAACTTTAACCTGCTGATCCAGTTCTACTCTGTTTAAAATATATATATCTACATGCACGTAGTGGCTGAATGTTTGTCTACCTTGTCGAGCTTGTTGTCCTTTTGTTGTTTTTTGCCATATTTATATTTAGCCACAGCAACAAAAAGTCAAATTCCCTGCGTGTGCACACATATCTGGCCAATAAAGCGGATTCTGATTATTGAACAGCATTTATCAAGTTTCAGGTCAGAGACGTCGACCGAACTCCAGGTCACCTCTTTTACTCTTCAAGCTGGGCGGCTCAGACATTAGCATGCTAACGTTAGCTTTGTCAGCCGGTTCAGTGAGCTAACAACAGCTACACCTGCAGTTAGTGGCTGCAGATATTTAACAACTAATCTGTAAGAACGATAACGAGAACGATAAAACTGCACTTAGCAACACTGACGTCAGAACGAGGCTCAGTTTGGATTTATGAACGGCTGATGACTGTTGGAGCTTTCAGTTGTGTCACAAGACCTTCCTCCGTCTCAGTCAATTCAATCTCACATTTAAAGCCAACATGAAATGAATAATAATTTACTAAACTTGCTGACTGAATAAGTTTTGTAGCTGCTGGGACTCTATTGGCCGGCCGCCACTGGCTGCAATGTTCAGTTGTCCGCATACTTTTGTCCATGTAGTGTAATAACCCTCTCCTGTTGAGTCAGATGTGATGATGGACGACACAGCGGCTCCTCTTCACCCTCCTCTGCCTCAGTAAACAGTGTGTGTTGGATCAATGGAGGAGTGTTTGGGCTGAACGTGGACGTCCTGCAGCTCTGCCGGTGGCCTCAAACGCACGGAGACATTCAGCAGAGACCTCTCTCGGTCCCACCTGCACCACCAACCAGACTCTGTACAACTTTCTGAGTATTTAAGAAAAACACAGAATTTCCCGTTTTATTGATTCATCTAACAGTTCAGTTATATTTGAATGAATTCTCTTGGTAAATACTGAATCCCTTTATTTAAGCCAGCGAGAAGCAACTAGAAGCTGAGACACAAAACCGGGAACGGAACAAACAAAGTTTCATGAATATGCAGGTGTCATTACTCCTGCTGTATATCAGAGAGTGACAAACAAGAGCAGATACAGAACCTGAAAATGAGAGAATATAGATATAAAGTAGACAGACAGACAGTGTAATATAAAGACGATACATCAGATGATGAGAGGCTCTGAGTGTAGGCATTGGCAGCGTCAGAGGAAGCAGTGAAACTGTAACTTCACACTGAAAATACGAGCGACTGACATCATCGTCTGCAGCCAGCGGGCCACAAGTGTGTGTGTGTGCTGTGATTGGCTGTTGCTCTGCAGGTGTTTGACTGATGTTTGTTTGATCTGGCTGGACTGCAGCGTGAAGCATGCATCGACCCCCCCGCAGCCCCCCCTCCTCCTCTGCATGGATCCTGGAGCGGGACCAGAGTCATTTATTACTGCAGGGTTGGCAGGGCGGCGACACCCAGAGAGAAATGGTGATTTTGTGAGTCCGTGGTGAGAAAAATGAATAAATCCTGCGAGCCGAGGAGCCGACAGGCCGAGAGGAGAGAGAGGACACGAGCTGAGCTGCAGAGATGTCGATGCACGCTCAGCTTTTATCTCATCAGAGGGAAACACAGCGGGGACGGCGCTGACCTTCTTAAACGGTCTCTGATAACAGTAATGCTAACGGGTCGTGTTGAAGTGCTTGTGGATGGGTTATTCTGCTGTCTGCAGACTAAATAATACCAATAATAGTTTCTGGTTTCTACCTCGGCATGCTGGTGCGACTGCGCGACGTCACCGCAGCTGAAAGCAGAAAACTTTTCTTCACTTTAAAAAGTCCCGACCCAACGAGACCAGCGTCCAGCAGAGCGCAGGGCGCCGCCCATCTGGTCCTCAGCTGTTTCTACTGTGCTCCTGTAAAAACCTCGACCCGTGGAGGAGCCGCTGATTCTGAGGCCGCGTTGGAGAAAACTGGTCTTCGGGTCAGTTTCAGTGACTCCACATCTGGCAGCGGTTCAGCTGAAAGGCATCGGTCTCTTTCTCTCAGAGAGTCGGATGTTTACAGATGTTTGGCTGGACATCAGTCCGCTGTCGAGTCCAGAGCTGGTTAGCCTAGCTTAGCATAAAGACAGGAAGCAGGAGGAGAGCTGGAAACTGTTACTGTAACTCCACCCCGTTGGCCGTAACTACACATGAAACTCGTGTAAACGGGCTCGTTACGCGTTAATGATCTAACGGAGCGCCGTGAGGTCGGCCGTTCTTTTCACGTTTACACCTTCTGCTGTAAAGAGCTGTAACAATATGAAGTAGCTGATCTTAATGTTGAAAGCTGCATTTGAAATGTGTTTAGTTCACGAGAGTCTGTCTGACTCCGAACCTTCAGCCAGTACAGATCAACGCTCAGCAGAGAGCATTCTGGGAGAAGATATCGCAGGTGAACCTGACCTGGGGGAGGCGGAGCTTTAGACTCACTTTCCAGTTTGTCTCCACACTGATGTCACAACGCAGAGGTCATCAAGCGTCGAACCTTCAGCCGATCAGAAACACTGAACACACACACACACACACACACACACACACACACACACACACATCAGTGAACAAGTGCTGGTGTTTACCATCTGCAGCCGTCGGCCATGATGGATTCAGTGCTGATGGGAGCGGAAAGGCTCCAAAATTCATCAGTCACACACACACACACACACACACACACACACACACTCACACAGAGACACACACACACACACACACAGACACACACACACACACACACACACACACACACACACACACTCACACACACACACACAGAGACACACACACACACACGCGCACACACGCGCACACACGCGCACACAAAGAGACACACACACACACACACACACACACACACACACACACACACACACACACACACACACACACACACACACACACACACACACACACACACACACACACACACAGAGACACACACACACACACACAGAGACACACACACACACACACACACACACACACACACACACACACACACACACACACACACACACACACACACACACACACACACACACACACACACACACACACACACACACACACAGAGACACACACACACACACACACACACACACACACACACACAGAGACACACACACACACACACACACACACACACACACACACACACACACACACACACACACACACACACACACACACACACACACACACACACACACACACACACACACAGAGACACACACACACACACACACACACACACACAGACACACACCACACACACACACAGACACACACACACACACACACAGACACACACCCACACACACACACACACACACACACACACACACACACACACACACACACACACACACACACACACACACACACACACACACACACACACACACACACACACACACACACACACACACACACACACACACACACACACACACACACACACACACACACACAGACACACACACACACACACACACACACACACACACACACACACACACACACACACACAGACACACACACACACACACACACACACACACACACACACACACACCAGATCCAAACTGTAAACTGTAGAAATGCTTGACGCTCCTGCAGGACAAGCGCAGCCAGCAGCAGGACAGGAAGTGGGATCGCCTCTGGTTCTGGTCCAGAACCAGTCTGTGCCGACGTCACTCATTATCTGTGTTTCCTGAATGTTTCCTGAATGTTTCCTGAATGTTTCCTGAATGTTTCCAGTCGATCATAAAGCGCGACACGTTTTCATCAGAAACGTCTGAGCTGAACCGAACGACGTTTTCAAAAACTGTTTTTATTTTGCACGTTAATTTGTATTTTAATGCAATAAAACTTTATCTGCAATATTGTTCTTGGAACGTTATTATTTTGTTAATATAAAGGATCTTGATGTATTTCAGTTTTAAAGAATTTGTGCACAACATTTTTCACATTTGCGTATTTTCTCTCTCTGAACTTGTTCTAAGAAACGGCTGCAGCTGAAATTTTCACGTGAATCTTCTGCACATTATATTCTACTGTTTTGTTTTGTTCGTGACGTTTGAGATTCACGTCAGCTTCATATCAGTCAAAATGAAGACGGCAGAAGAAGACATGATGACGAGGTTGGAAGAAGAGGGCCAAGAGGAAGAGAGAAACGGACGGCGAAGAATCCAACAGGTTTCTGAGTGTTCCTGCGCTCAGACCGCCGCCTGCTGAAATCTCCAGCAGCTGATTTATCGGACGATGACGGGACAGTTCGCCCTCGTCTTTTCACTTTGTGTTGATCCACCATAAACAGTCAGTGACTGTTAGCTGCAGCCAGCTAGCGACGTATGTTTTAGTTGACAGAGCTGAGCTCTGATTGGACGGAGAGCCGGAGAGGAAGCTATCGTAGCTAATTAGCTGCGTGTCAGCATCCGGTTTTACTGGAGCTGCTCTCGCGCCGGAGTCCAACGTGTCAGCTGGGCGGCAGCGAGGCCAGCTAGCTGTGGCTGGTGTTTGTCTGTTAGCTACTGTAGCAACAGCATGGGGTCCACAGAATGGATTTAGCGCGCAGCTTGCTACCTAGCACCTAGCGGTTGTTATCAGTAGCTCAACAACTAGCCCCTCGGCCAGACTCTGGAACCCTAAAGAAACGTGTGCTAGCCGTTATATGGTTCTCTTTAGCGTCTCTGGTTGTTTACGACGTCCCGACTGATGTTTACTGGCTGTCCCTGCTGTCCTTTCCATATGAGAGAGAGCTGACGAAGCTTCGTGCTGTAAATGTTCACATATAAAAGTTCCTTAAAGTTACATCTGTTCATGCAGCAGTTGGTGGTTCAGCGCCTTGCTCGAGGGCATCGCGGCAGTGGTTGTTGATGGGGGGGTTGTTGCTCATTTACTCTTCCCACACACGCTCTCTCTCCACAGGCCGTTTAAATGAGAAGAAGAACCCCTCCTGTTTGGTCCTGCTGTGCTGTTTAGTGCTGGGGGGGAGAAGCGTGTCGCTCTCACCTGAACACTGTCACTCAGCTCCGCCTCACCTGAGGCCGAGCGGCGTCTGTGAAAACCCCACAGGCCCGAGGAAACAGATGGGGGTCTCTGTCAGGATACATGAGAGGTGGAGGACGGGGGTGCGATGTAGCCCAAGCCTTTTCCTTTGCTTCTTTTAATTGGACAGTGCAGCCAGCGTTGTCCTTTCTGCTACAACAAAAGAAATGAAGTCGGTGCTGCTACTCTGTCTGCTAAAAATCTGCATCTCAACAGAAAAATAAGACTTTGTGAATATTAACACCTGCTCCTGTGTCCCGCCAGAAGACGAAGACGTCTACTCTCCTCCTCGTCTCCTGCTCGCTCCGATCCCAAACTGAATGTGTTCAAACATAAACCACCTGTGTTTACCTGAAGAGTCCCAACCAGCCGGTGTGATGTCCCAGCTGGGACTGAGGCTGCTCAGTGTCCCAGCAGGACATGTCCCAGTGACAGGAGGGACAGTTCCCATAATGCTTTGGGGGATGTAAACAGGAAGTGTAATGTTGCCATGGAGTCAGTGAGTTAGCAGTCAGCAGCTCCTGTCTGCAGTGGACCCGTGGACGGACAGACAGCTGTCTCTGGATCACTGTGAGACTGAAGGAGACTGAGAATCAGCAGGATTCTCAGGCAGGTTCTGCAGGTTTCTTCTCTGGCGTCTCAGCTGGTTTCTGAGGTTTATTCTGGACGGACGTCAGAGACGATGACGTCCTCTGGAAGTGTGAGTCACACTTAACGACTCGATGAGAGTTCGGGTCTGACGGAGTGACGACTCTGAGGAGGTGGAGGTTTCTGACTCAAACTGCATCAATCAGTTGTTCACACAGAAACTGCCCGAGCTGATCCCCAGTGAAAAGCTGGTTTGCTCTGAACTGATCCGCATCAGCTTGTTTCAGGAATGTTTGAATGAAAAGTATCCATTTTCATGTCATCTGGAAACGCTGCTTTTATATCAAACATTCAGGCCTCACGTTCAGAACGCGTTTCACGAGGATTGTCGATGTTCTCCTGTCGCTCCGTGTGTTGTGATGCGTCTGTCACAGCTCGGCTCAGGGGCCGCGGCGAGGAGGGGGGCGAGACCACAAACCATAAAACAACGCACCGTGCAGGAATCAGCGCATCAGTAACGTGGACGTAATGAGAACGAGACGCCAGCGGGAGAGCAGCTGCAGGATGAGGGAGCCACACCTGGCCCAGGTGTGACGACCCTCCAACCAGCAAAACAGGAAACCACGAGGAAACGGGGACACGTAGTGCCCAGGGGGAGGGCCCTCACTTAGAGATCATGCATCTCAAGAGACTTCCTGGTGAAATGAAAGTAAAATAGAAAGACTCCCGAACCTCCGTCCGCCATCTTTGTGTTCATTGACTTGAACTGTGGCACCAACATCTGGGATGAATAAAGTTCTTAGTGTCGATGCTCGTGATTACTGGACTCATGGACGTGAGATAAAAGTTGTTCTGTGATTAGAAACAAGCTGCAGTCTGTTTCCACAGCTGACACAAATCTGTGATGCAGCTGTCAGTCAAACAGCATCAGTACACGCCCACACTGCGCAGGTGTCCTCGGGGACTGGACTCACCTGTGGGGCCGTCTCCACTGAGGGAATTTGTAAAAATCTGCTTTTCAACAGTGTCCTTGAATTTAGTTGTAACTGAATTTAAGGTCTAAAGGCACAAAAGGACGTTTCATGTTATCTGCGTTCTCTTAAAGCACTTTAATAGTGCAGATAAACATTTAAACATGTTACAGTCTGATCTTTGATCCATCAGTTACCTGCTGAAACTCACATCAACGTTCTGCCTTTAATTCACTTCGTCAGCACATCTGGTGGGAAAGCTTCCCGCCGACGCAGTCAGAGCAACGTCGCACGGCGGATTTCTAGCCGTCTCTCCCTCCCACATCTCTGCGTCTCCACTGACTCTGAACGCCACGTTGAGATTAAAGCTGCCGACTTTCCTGTTAAAAACCAAGTGGAATAAGAAAAAGCGCGAGGAAGAAATAAAAGGTTTGTTTCAGTCTTAAATGCCCGCAGGAAGATCGTAACCAGCCGGGTTCAGCAGGGCAGCTCGTGTCTCCGCTGACTAACAGCTGGATGAGCACAGATGTGCAGCTGAGCAGTGACACCACAGAGGAAGAAATCCTTCAGAACCAGCTTTTTATGTCATTAATGCTCAGCTACATCTCAGAGGGAAGTTTCTGCTTTTTACTCGTTTAGTTACTGTTCAGATCAAGATTAATAATACAAGATATAATCAGCTAATGGATGAGGATGTATCACCACAGATTAAACTACCCAGCAGTAGAAGAATTCAATAAAATAATAAAATTAGCAAGAATAAACAGAAGCTAACTAACTAATGAGACTAGAAATATTTAGAAGCTTTCAGAAAACAGAAGAAAAAAGCTTCTTTCAGACCTGAACTCCTTTAATCTGTCGCAGGTCACCGTGTCTGAATGAACGCCTGCGTCGCTCTCATGTAAACGTCCCGGCAGCTTGCAAACACGGGCGTTAACAATGTCAAAGACTCAGCCTGAGTTTCAGCGAGAAACACTGGGTGTAAACAGGAAAACGCCACAGAGATGAGAAAAGGTCGTGACCTCTGCGTAAAACAAAAAGTTCATCGACCAGCTAATACATGCGAGGAAAAACCTAACAACAGGAGTGTTCTCTAAAAACATCTTACAGGAACCGTCTGTGCCTTTAACAGCCGGCAGACCGGATTATAAAGGCTTCATGAGACACTTGTAGATCCTCTGAAATAACGACCCGTCTTAATGACTCTAAATGTGTTTGTATCGAGCAGCAACAGATTAGATTTCATCACACGTCGCCCTCCGACTGCACATTAACCTCCTCTGCTGGGACCTTTAAAACGAGACGGTGTTTGCCCTGAACAGCACATTAATATTCATCCATCACCACGCCTCGCTCACACCATTTCCTCTGCAGGGGGAAAAGAGACTGAGGGAGTCATGCATAAGTTCAAATGCGACCTTCTGGATAATGAATGACACCGAAGAGGAGGAGGAGGAGGAGGAGGAAGGTTCACAGGTGGATGTAGAGAGGTGAGAGATGAAGCTGGAGGCAGATGAAGTGTCTGAAGTGTCGGGGGGTTCTGACTGCAGCTGTTTGTGATTAGACCTGACTGACAGATCGGTTATCAGAGTTACATAAAGCTGCTGATGCTCCGTCTCTTCTGTCCAGATGTGTCTCTGTTTCTGTCCCAGTCTCTGTCCAGATGTGGAGAGCAGCTCTCTGACAGCTGAGCTCCTGTTCTGCAGCGTTTACCTCGGGGAGTCCTCTCTGCTGTGGTCGATCAGTTAAAGACCGTCAGCACTTCTGAACTCAAACTCATGAGGTTTCTGTAGTTTCCATCCAAATTAAATGCGAATGAACGTGTGTCTCCACCCGCTGCTGCTGCGAGAACACGAGCTGATGGAGGTCAACAGCTGGTGGAGCTGATCCTCCGGCCGCCGGAAAAAAAGTTATTCGCAAGATTTTGAGATTTTTCCACTCAGGTTTTTTAACGCGCAAAATTTAAAATGCGGACGGAAACAAACACTGTGTTTTCATGTCACGGATCGTCAAACGGACTCTAGACCATGTGACTCTGTCCAGAGTTTTGTGGATGCAGACGGATTGTTTAACCCCGTTAAACCTGACACAGTTGCAGATGTTGGAAGCTGCAAAGACGAGGCAGTCCGTACAGAACAGCCATTTGCACAAACAACATACACAGATGTTTCAGTCGTGACAGAGTGAATACGGTAACAACACACTGGACAAAATGAAACTGTGATCATCAGCCAACAAATCCTGTAAGAACACGAATAGTCGCGTGTCCCAGAACCAGAACAGGAACAGACTTTCATCAAAAAACGTTTGCCTCGTTAATTTATGCTCGTTTGCACGGAAAAAACTAAAAACTAAGGAAAATGTTACATTTGAAAGCGAGATGTGGCTGTAAACTCAAACCTGATCAACAGGATTATAAAAGAACTCGCACACACGGCACAGCGCTTCATTCAAGACCGTTTACTTTTAGCCACACGAGCAGCGGCTCTGTGGATGGAAACGTCGCTCGCTCGGTCGCTCGGTCCACCACTTGACTGAAATATCTCAACCTCTAAATCCACTTTGGTACTTACACTCATTTTAGCTTTTATACTTTATATCCACTTTGTACTTAATTCATCTGACCTGTATTATAGTGTATTATATTCTGATTTGCTCAGTGCTTCTGTTCCTGTGTGACTGACGTAAAGGCGAGCTGCTGTAACAAAGAGTTTCCCCTCAGGGATCAATAAAGTATTTCTGATCCTGATTCTGAACTACTGGATGGATGACATTGATGGTCGCATCAGGGGTTCCACGAGGTTGCATTCTTGGACCGTTGCTTTTGAATTTATCGTGCTCCCACTCCATAACATTATAAAGAAACATGGTATATTCTATCACTTATATGCAGATGATCATCTCCTAGAGTCTCCTAAGTTTATATACAACTAATTTGCAACAGCAAATACTGTCGTAAGGGGTGCTATATGGAGGTATGTGGACCCAAAAGCAGATGGCGAGGAAGCGGTCTCAGGGCGAAGTAGCCAGAATGACTACCGTGTTTATTGTGGGGTGTAATGCAGGCATGAACAGGCAGAGGTGAAAGCAGGGGAGTGAGTCCAAGGTGGAAAACACAGTTCACAAGGGAGCAGGCAAAATCCAAAAATCCAAAATCCAAACAAGGTCCACAGGGGAACAAAGAATCCAAGATAAACTTACAGTCAATGCTCAGCAGGAACAACACCATGTGTACAACGACGATCCAACACTGAACAAAGAAAAGACCAAGACTAAACACCCTCGGGGAGGTGAGACAACGAGACTCAGGTGCAAACAATCAAGGGAGGGCCAACAATCAAAACTGGAGGGAAAACACAGACAGGAAGTAAAAACACAAGACACACAAGGGAAGGAGAATACTACAAAAAAACCAGGAAGTGACAACACCAAAACTACCACAAATACGAGTGAAACGTAATGCCGACAGAATTACGTTTTCTATTAACATGATGAGGAAATGTTGTTAATTAACTGAACGTATCAGTAAAATGTTCACCAACAACGTTTTTCATTTGTTTTCAGCCAAAATAGGGAATCTTGCAATACACTATCTACTTGTAGTGACTCCAGCATTTTACGTTTAGGCACCGGCACTAATGCAGAAAAGGTCAGCAGCGACTACTTAAAGGTACATAAAGGTAACGTATAAAGAAACGTCTGAACATAATCCAGGCAGCGATTAGGTTTGTCACCACAACGTAACAATGAAAACAGTTTATTAACATACAAACATAACTTCCAGGAGACAGAGTTGGGATGAGAGGAAATAATGAAACAGGAAATGTGTTCGCACCTCGGGAGTGGTGAACACAGGGTTTGAATTACGGGGGGGCGGGAGGGGCTTAGCTCCCCAAAAGAGACCTGAGAAAACTTGGAGTTTGGGAAGGTCCAGCCGATGATCATCAGTCGGCTGTCGGACCTGCAGCGCTGGTTTCTCCTCACACACTCTGAGTCATTTGTCTTGATGTAAACAGTTTGATCAGCAAACAGGATCCTACAGAAAAGGTTTGGGAACCACTGCAGCACGAGGAAGAAGGACGAGGAGGACAGTAAATCTAAAGATGGCCTGAGACTGTGTCTCCCTCAGAATAACCTGAGAGCTGTTGTTCGTTTAGTGGTGAATAATAATGATGTCATTAATGAAGCTCACAGCTGCAGTTTGTGTTTCAGCAGGAGAATAAACCTCTCTGCCTTTGAGCAGCGTCGCTGAACTCTCAACCTGAGCCGCTGGGCTTCGGGCAGCAGAGCGGGGTGGCTGAACACAGCAGCTCGCAGGTGCGACCGAGAGGGGAAGTCAGCTGTACCTGGAAAAATAAAAGTCGAAAGTGAAGTATAATTTATAGCATAATATAATTTAACGTAATTTAATTTGGTGTCCCGGCAGCTGCTCCCTGTTGCTCTCCACACACACGCCATGAAAACATCCTTTAATTCAGTAAATTAAATTAAGTGAACTGAAATTGTGCAGAGGCATTCAAAGGAAAAGAAAATTAGGACTTTTAATTCATCATTTGGACTACGTTTTCTTAACAGGTCAATTAAATTAAATTAGCCAATGTTTTACTGAGACGAGCGTCTTTAGTTTTCTCCTGAAAAGCAGATATTCATCTTTTCTTTTGCTTCCCGATAAAGAGATAGTTAACCTGTTATCACAAGAAAATGAGATAATAAACTCATTACCTCGACATGAAATAATAAGAAGTAAAATAACTGCAGCCATGGCCGCTCTCGGCCTCCATACGCGACAACATATAGTTTTTCAGTCGTGTACACACATGAAAGACCTCTAGATTATCCACATTATGCTAATAACGTGCATTTAGGATTATAGACCTGTTGTTCAACATGAACAGTTTTTGTGCTGACGGTTAAAGAAGTCGCCGGGGGAAACGAACACCAGTGAACCGCCGCTTTAGGGCCAATTAAGACGAGCGCAGGCTTTTCTGAGTGTTTTGAGGTCCGCGGGGGGCTGAGACGCCTCGCCCACACTCCTACCAGCTGCTTCATTTAGTGAAGTGAGATGATAACAGTGAGGAGACTCTCAACAACACAGAGAGCCACAAACTCTCGCTGAGCACGAAGCAACATGATCGAGTGTTTTTAAAAAGTTGTTCAGTTGATGTATCGTCCTGCAGAGGCTGCGGTGTTGGTTACACAGAATTAAAACGGTGGACGGGACAAACAACATCACGATGATTTAGCTGTTTTAATCCTCCTTCCTCACCGAGCACAAAGTGCAACATGGCAGTTTTTCTCTTTCGTTGTTGAAGTTGAAGAATGTTCTGCATCCCTGAGTGTCTTCAGCTCATCACTTCAGAGAGCGGACGGTTTAAAACAGTAAATATTTTCTGTAGTTTCTTCAGTTCTTATTCAAAAGCAAACTGGCTTGACTGCTGTGTTGCAGTCGTAGTGCGGCACATGACGAGGTGCACGCAGGCAGCAAAAGGTACTTTCAGGCAGTCAGAGGTTGCCGTCGTCAGTGTTTCCACGGCAGCAACGACGAGGCGCTGGAGTTCATGTGAGACTGCAGCGCAGACCAGAGTCACATGGGCAGACCGAGATCTGGTGTTAAAAACCAGCGGAATACTTTTTGTCTTTTTACGGAAGAAGAGTAAAGAATGAACATGCTATGTTACAGAAACAGGCTAGTTAGCATTTAGCAACTAATTACAGCAGGTGAGCTCTGACAGGTTGTGTTTACATTCTTCCTCCTGTAGTATCTCTGCTCGGTTGAGTCTTCCCAAAACGTGACAATGAAAGACGCTGATATTGACCAGACAAGTAAAGGACGATTGGACGATTTCAGCCTGTGGAAACGTGTCTGTGTGATGATGGCACGCAGACATATAAGGTGTAGATTTTAGCAGCATGAAAACGTGAAAACATGTGAAGTACACGGTACTTTACTTATTATTTGGTGTAAACGTTCAAAACCACAGAAATGCTCCTTTAAACCTGCAGACTAAAATCACAGTCCAGGTTTTTCTCTCTGACGATGAAAGAAACCAGAACGTCCGTCCTGCAGCCGGACGATGTTTTATCACCGAGACAGCAGATATATTTCTCATCATGTCTCAGAACGAATGTGTCTGGCGTCCGCACGAGGTCGCGGTTGTAGTAACAGAGCCGGCGTCATGTCGAAGCGTCTGAATGAACCTCAGAGGTCTCTGAAGACAGAACACCCTGAACTGGAGTCCTCGTTACGATGGACGCTCCTTATTATCACTCTGACCCCCCCTCTGTCAGAGGTTATCGGACAGCGAGGGCAGAGTGCGTCTGGCTGCGGGGAATTGAGGGCACGCCCCCTCCTGCACGGCCTGATGGGAAGGAAGGAACAGCTCGCTCTAATGGAAACCAATTATCCGACCGTCAGAGTGGCCAGAGCTAAAGCTGGAGTCTGGAGGTGACACCAAGGTGAGAGAGAGAGTGTGTGTGTGTGTGTGTGTGTGTGTGTGTGTGTGTGTGTGTGTGTGTGTGTGTGTGTGTGAGTGTGTGTGTGTGTGTGTGTGTGTGTGTGTGTGTGTGTGTGTGTGTGTGTGTGTGTGTGTGTGTGTGTGTGTGTGTGTGTGTGTGTGTGTGTGTGTGTGTGTGTGTGTGTGTGTGTGAGTGTGTGTGTGTGTGTGTGTGAGTGTGTGAGTGTGTGTGTGTGTGTGTGTGAGTGTGTGTGTGTGTGTGTGAGTGTGTGTGTGTGTGTGGACAGTGAGGCGGTTTTTACGGTGGCTGAAAGGTCCCAAAGCAAACGCAGGAAACAGATTCACCTTTTTGACACACTGAGCTGAATTTAGAAACAAACTGAAAGGACCGAACTTGTCATTGGGCAGAAAGTTAATCTGCATCTGTAGTAAATAACACGAATATCTGCTGAGTCCTTCGGGGGTCAGATGAAAAATATATTGATGTGGAAATAACCGGTGCCTGCTTCGTAGACTGCAAGAGGAAGAAATCTGACATTGAAAGTTCAGTCTTGATCTTGAAAACGGTCTCACCACAAGGTCCGTTTAGTAGCTGCTGCTGGAGCTTTCGATCATTCAAAACAATCTTTATTAGTCAATGGAGTTGAACATTTGTCAAGAAATTGTAAATGTCGAATTTGTCCATTTTCTCTGAGCAGATTAAAAGTTCATTCATTATGTTCTCAGAGAGCAACTCAGCGGGGCTCCGCTGATGAAGGGTCAGAGTCAGGGTCTGGGGTCTGGGGAAGGGTCAGGGGTCTGGGGAAGGGGTCTGGGGTCAGAGTCAGGGTCAGGGTCTGGGGTCTGGGGTCTGGGGAAGGGTCAGGGGTCTGGGGAAGGGGTCTGGGGTCAGAGTCAGGGTCAGGGTCTGGGGTCTGGGGTCTGGGGAAGGGTCAGGGGTCTGGGGAAGGGGTCAGGATCAGGATCAGGGTCAGGGGTCTGGGGTCTGGGGAAGGGGTCAGGATCAGGATCAGGGTCAGGGTCTGGGGTCTGGGGTCTGGGGAAGGGTCAGGGTCAGAGGAAGGGGTCTGGGGTCAGAGTCAGGGTCAGGGTCTGGGGTCTGGGGAAGGGTCAGGGGTCTGGGGAAGGGGTCTGGGGTCAGAGTCAGGGTCAGGGTCTGGGGTCTGGGGAAGGGTCAGGGGTCTGGGGAAGGGGTCAGGATCAGGATCAGGATCAGGGTCAGGGGTCTGGGGTCTGGGGTCTGGGGAAGGGGTCAGGATCAGGATCAGGGTCAGGGTCTGGGGTCTGGGGTCTGGGGAAGGGGTCAGGGGTCAGAGTCAGGATCAGGGTCAGGATCAGGGTCAGGGGTCAGAGTCAGGGTCAGGGGTCTGGGGAAGGGTCAGGGGTCTGGGGAAGGGGTCAGGATCAGGGTCAGGGGTCAGAGTCAGGGTCAGGGGTCTGGGGAAGGGTCAGGGGTCTGGGGAAGGGGTCAGGATCAGGGTCAGGGGTCTGGGGAAGGGTCAGGGGTCTGGGGAGGGGGTCTGGATCAGGGTCAGGGTCAGAGGAAGGGTCAGGGGTCAGAGTCAGGGTCAGGAGTCAGGATCAGGGTCAGGGGTCTGGGGAAGGGGTCTGGATCAGGGTCAGGGTCAGAGGAAGGGTCAGGGGTCAGAGTCAGGGTCAGGAGTCAGGATCAGGGTCAGGGGAAGGGGTCAGGATCAGGGTCTGGGGTCTGGGGAAGGGGTCAGGAGTCAGGATCAGGGTCAGGGAAGGGGTCAGGATCAGGGTCTGGGGTCTGGGGAAGGGGTCAGGAGTCAGGATCAGGGTCAGGGGAAGGGGTCAGGATCAGGGTCTGGGGTCTGGGGAAGGGGTCAGGATCAGGGTCAGGGGTCTGGGGAAGGGGTCTGGATCAGGGTCAGGGTCAGAGGAAGGGTCAGGGGTCAGAGTCAGGGTCAGGAGTCAGGATCAGGGTCAGGGGAAGGGGTCAGGATCAGGGTCTGGGGTCTGGGGAAGGGTTAACCCTGATGGCCTGACAAAGAAATAAAAATGAATGTATTTGGGTATTTAATGATCGTAGCCATAAAATAAAGATTAACGATCAGGGCGGCGCTCCCACCCGGTTCACTCCGGTGAAGCTGACCTTTCATGTGTCTGCCGTCTGTTTGTGGTTGTGAACTCGCTGTGTTTGTGTCCAACAGCCCGACTCGGACGAGTAAAGACATCTGATCAGGTCCAAACAAACCGAACGAGGAGGCTGATCAATAAGAGGCAGGAGCAGAGGATTGTGGGAGCTGAGCTGCTGACAGGCAGCGGGCGGAGAAACAACATTTACAAATGAGGAACGGCGATGTGAAGACAGCGGCGAGGACGGGTCATTACCGCAGCCAATGAGACGGAGCTAAAATATGTGTCCTCTGTCCACAGACGAGTGCTGACTGCAGAGACCGACCGCCACAGGAAGTTCTTCAAACGTTATCTGAGCGAGACACTTCCTCCGTCTGACTCTCAGCTCACTTATAAGAAGAAACACGGCGGCCATTTGAGAACATGTCAGACTCAACTTGTCAAGTCTTAGCTCTAGTTAGCTTAGCTCTAGTTAGCTTAGCTCTAGTTAGCTTAGCTCTAGTCCAGGTCAAGTCTCAAGTCTGTCAAGTCTTTAATAACACGAGTTGTAAACCAGTTTTGAGGAACTGGTTCTTTTAAATCACAGAAATGTCGTTTTATGAAAATCACTGAAACAATTCAGAGATCAAATTTACTCCGCAGAAAACGGCATCTTGAGAGACGAATGGATTCATTCGAAATGTAAAAAATAGATTCCCCACAACAATAAACAGTCGACCTTCGCGTTTAGACCTTTTCTGTTTCCCGTTACTGCTTCAGCGCTGAAGAATGAACCACTCTGACTTTTTCTGCTTTCCTTGTGTTTCCTGAGTCCGGCCGAACAGAATATTTCGATAACGATCTTCTGAGCGCCGTGGAGGAGTTTCCCGGGACAGCGCTCATTTTTCCTCCCTCGCCGTGGCTCGTTGGAGAGGGAATGATGCCTCCATCCCCTGCACCATCCTTCACCCTGCAGACAGACTTCTTCTCTCTCCATCATCCTTTACTTCACTCATTACTGCCACTCGGCTGTTCATCACGCTGCTCCGGCTCCGCTCTTCTTCACCCCCCTCCTCTTCCTCTGATGGAAGTCGACTGTGACTGTAAGTCTCCATCACTCCGTCTGTCTTCCTCTATAACAACACATCGTATTTTAACTGTATGTAAAGTGTTTAATGTACTAAGTAAGAGTAACTCCAGCTGACCAGTACATGCACTGCAGTACAAAGTACAGTCCACTGATATTAAAAGCACAGAAGAAGAGAGTTACAACTACACAGGTACTGAAAGCTTGCCTCTGTCCTCTTTTTGGAGTAACTCCGCTCTGATGGGAATAAAGTAGCATAAAATAGAAATACTCAAGTACTCATCACTGCCTAACAATATAATAACCTTAACTTCAACACTATACAAACTAAAGGTAAGCACTAGGGGGCTGTCGCTTCTATTTGAACAAATGAAATATGCGAACTGTAATGACCTGTTCAGTATTTACAGTCTAAAAGCACGACAGAGCGTTAGAAGTAGTTTGCCTTGCGGTCCGGCAGACACTCACTATCAGCCGCCCCATTGACCGATCAGTTAACCAAGCTAATCAATAAAAATGGAGGCGGACACTAGAGAGCGAAGCCGTGCCATGTAGGCTGTTGTCTCATTCATGTCGTTCAGTCAGG
The DNA here is from genome assembly GCF_020085105.1 of Siniperca chuatsi. Classification (NCBI taxonomy): domain Eukaryota; kingdom Metazoa; phylum Chordata; class Actinopteri; order Centrarchiformes; family Sinipercidae; genus Siniperca; species Siniperca chuatsi. The sequence goes on from NC_058064.1 coordinate 647,007, forward strand.
CCGAGCATCGCAGGAGGAGGTGGGGAACTAAACCGTCTCTGTGCTCGTCCTGGTTCAGGACGCCATGTTAACCCTGGTGACGCGGCAGGATCTGGTCTGTGACAGACAGTCAGCAGGACGAAGACTGCAGGGAAAGACTGAAGGGGGGCGCCGGAGAGCTGAAGGGGAGGCAACGATACTGCAGGAGGTGGATTTGAGTCAGAAACCTGCTCCTCCTCCTCAGAATCGTCTCTCCGTCAGGTCTGAACTCTCAGACATGAAACTCACGTCGAGTCGTTCAGTGAGACTCACACTTCCAGAGGACGTCATCGTCTCTGACGTCCGTCCAGAATAAACCTCAGAAACCAGCTGAGACGCCAGAGAAGAAACCTGCAGAACCTGAATGGGGCTTCAGAAAATGACAGTTTAGGCCATCATGATTGTAAAAAATGTATTAAAACTGTTTTCTGACAACCTGTAGTGTTCATTAAGGGCCAGACCAACTGTGAGTGAAAGTTATGAAAATGGAAAAAACACAAACTCCTCACAGACGAGCTGCACAGATGCTGTAAACAGTTTTCTTGGCCTGCTGAAAGCGAAAGACCATAAAGAGTGTAGAAACCTGACGTGAGGGTCGAGCAGAATGACGGAGGGATGAAAAGAGAAGAAAAATATGGGAATAAAGGGAACAAAAAATGACGAGGTGTAGCCGAGAGAGAGGGAGAGGGTGGAGGTGAAAACAGATCGGAAAAAAGTCAGCACACCTGGCCAAGGACACACACACACCTTAACACACACTCTTATAGCATCATCCATTACATCCAGTGGACAGGCGGTAATGGCTGCGAGACACAGAGGACAGAGCACCTATAAACAGTGTGTAATCACACACACACACACACACACTGGCTCATTATTTATAATGTAATGTTCCCCCCCGAGACACACAGGTCTGAGGTGGGGGTGATAATGTTGTTGATGACAAAACTAAACTCTACTTTTAAAATCGACCTTCTCCCTACTGTGTTCCACTTCCTGTGTGATGTCATTGAACACATCATGTGATCACCAATCAACAGGAAACACCTGTACGCCCGAGGCCCAACTCAAACTCTGAACTCTCCGGTGTCGCTATGACTGGAATGGTGCATCAGGACGACCAATCACAGCATGAATAATATGATACATGTGGGATATCTGAACGCAAGGAATCGCTGTTCAAAGAAATGACTGATTAGCATAAAAGCAGGAACGTTAATAGTCTTTGTCTTATATCCAACCAGGATTTTGATGCTCTTCGACAGACTGTAAGGATGAGAAGCTCCTTCAGGCTCTGCAGGACGGGAGGAGACAGAGAGAAGGAAAGCTGCCAAGTTCAGAGTTAAAGCGATCTCTGTTTATCTGTTTCCCTCAACTTAACGCAGAGTTAACGAACGCAGAGTTAACGAACGCAGAGTCAAACGCAGAGTTAACGAACGCAGAGTCAAACGCAGAGTTAACAAACGCTGAATTAACAAACACAGTTAAACACATCTTATATTATCTTATATTATAATAATATATACACCCTAATTTACATCTTAAGAAACCTTTAAACTGTTTAGATAATGAATTAAAATAAAAAGTACCAACATCAAAACGTCATAAATTTTAAATAACAGCACTGTTTTTTGGCCACACAACGATTCTGTGTATATTTGTTACAAACGGCTACCATACGATACGATATGCTAGCTTCTTGTAGCTACTATATCATCTGCTAGCTGCAAACAGGTAGCATGGAAGATGTGCTTTTTCTAGTTGCCATAACAACGCCTCGCTCAAAAACCTGACAGAAAATTGATGGTAGCTGTTTTGTGACTACACTGGCTAGCAGTTACCCCTTGATTCAAGTCTTTGTGCTAAGCTACGTTAACCACATCCTGGAGCCATCTTTGTACTAGACACAGAGATGAAAGTGATAGCAACCTATCAGTCTGTTGCAAAACCTGTTCAATAAACAAGATGTAAAATCAAACAGACTCTTGGTACTAGGCTAGCAGTGTTAGCACAAAGACTGTATCCTTTCTTTGTGCTAAGCTAGGCTAGACATGTCCTAGTATAACAATTATTAGGTACAAACAGCTACTATAACATTTGATATGCTAACTGTTTGTAGCTACTATAACATACAAACACCTAACGTAACGCTGATTATGCTAGCTGTTTTGTGCCTACACTGGTTAGCGCTTTCTCTCTGCTTCCAGTCTTTTTGCTAAGCTAGGTTAACCATGTCCTGGACCTATCTCTGCACTGAACAATTTATCTTCCTATTTCTACACCTGTTCAATAAACAAAATAAAACATTTGGGAATTGTTTTTACTTTTGATGGAGCTAGGCTCGCAGTTTCCCCCTGCTTTCAGTCTTTGTGCTAAGCTAGGCTAAACATGTGGTGGAGTGGTTTAGCAGAGGTCATATGTCAGCACATACACATAGTTGTCTTTAATGGTAGCAATATAAAGTGTAAGACAAAGCCACGTACAAGTTCTTCTAAGTCCAGCTAGCTAAGAGTTAGCTTATAGGTCCAGTTAGCTTAGAGTATTTAGCGCTTGACCTGCCGGCTCAGTTAACTAACCCATCTGACTACAGGATGGATTGGTGACTAGCTTGTTAGCTAACAAGATACAACATGTAAATCCAAATGAGCCAGACTAGCAGTTTTAACCTGCTTCAAAGCTTTGTGCTAAGCTAGGCTGAACATGTCCTAAACCTAATAATCCAAATGGTTTATAGAGATAATAAAAGCATCAAATTTGTCCTAATTAATTTTACAGCATCACTGACAATCACGTTTCCTGCTGAAAAAATTTGCTTTAAGGTTCTTTCAGGAACATTAAAACCTGAAACGTGTCAATGACCTGAACATGAAAAGAAGGTTAATGGATGTCTGTTCTATCTAGACATCCATTAACATCAATATTTTAAAGTGACCTTAGAATAATAACAGCATCAGTGGGATCTGCAGCATTATGAGCTGAACAGAGCAGCAGTGTCTGCTAATAATGAGCAGGAGGTCTGAGCAGGTATGGTAATAAGACAGGCTGCTGATCAGATCTGCCTGGCTAAACCGATGGCAGCTGGATGTCGGGGGGCGGGGGGGCAGATAAATAAACCTGGAGGTGAGGGGTAATTGGTGTTAGTAGGAGACTCTGCTAATGAGCCCAAATGGAGGTTTTATCTGAAGGCTGGAAACCGACGGAGTTTGTTCGCTGTTGGCGTCGCTCTCTCAGCAGATCATTCTGATTGGCTGAAGGTCTTAAACATTTAAAAAAAGATGACTTTTCCATAGATGATGAGAGATTTATGCTTTTCATGGACACATTAATTGGACACAGTATTCCAAGATGGCGTCCCATTCATTCTAATGTTGTTCACTAGGCAACGTCAGATCCTCTGCTGCAGTAAAAGCACTGACACACACTGAAAACCCTCTGCTGCAGTGAAAGTGTGAGAGTGTGATCAGGAAAAAGCCCTTAAAGCATTAAAGCAGTGCAGCGTCCCTGTGGCTGCTGTGCTGTTATATATTCTATCATCAGGTTATTATTCCTCGTGCATTAATGTAAAGCAGGATGTTGCTGCTGCAGCTGGTGGAGCTGGAGCTCATGTTGAACCGGTTTGTATCGGACTGCAGCTGATGATGCTTTTCATTCTGGATCCATCTGCCAATTCTTTTCTCCGTCGATCCATCGATCCATCGATCGGTTTGGAAAACTGGTGAAAACGGTGAGAAACGCCGTCACGACGACCCAGAGCCCAAAGCGACGCCTTCAGCGTGTCGTCGTGTCCGACCGACAGTCCGAAGCTCGACGTTATTAACAAACATCACAGTTATTACAGTCGTTCAGAGGAAAAGCAGCAGATCTGCACATCTGAGGAGCTGCAGCCAGGAAGGGATTTACAGGAGAAACGACTTCAAACATCAAAACTGCTGCTGATTCATTTCCTGTCAGTCGACTAATCGATTAATCGTTTCAGCTGAACTTTATAAACTGTTGAATTTATAACAAAACATCAGATTTTATAAACTCTTGATCTGTAAAGTAACTGAAGCCGTCAGATAAGTGTAGTGTATCTCCTCTGAGACGAGGAGGAGGAGGAGAAGCTCTTTAAGGAGAATAAATGTGTGCTTCAGTATTTGAGTAAAAGTCCTCTGCAGAGAGACGCTGAGTTTGTCTTCAGGTCTGGACAAAAAGGCAGCAGATCGATGTTTTCAAAGCATTTTATGTATCCAGTGATAAAATGTGGGTTTAGAAGGTGGAAGGCCGTGAAACACCACGAACACACACACACCTCTGACTGTCCTCCATGTTTTATTTCCTCCACTTGAAGCGTCTTGTGTGTGCGTGAGCAGCAGATTATGTGTGGAGGTGGAGTGAGAGGATCGGCTCGCGGTATTACAGGATTACTGGTATTACCCAGCAGGCTTTGCTGTTTGATTTTAGCAAAATGGTTCACACACACACACACACACACACACACACACACACACACACACACACACAGACCATAGTACATACAGTCGGTGTACTTCAGGTGTGTGGAGGGTTAACATGTCTGTTCTTCATCCATATTCATGTTCCACCAAAAATGAATAAAAGATTCAAAATGAATCCGGAGTCTCAGGAGCAAATGAACACACACACACACACACACACACACACACACACACACACACACACACACACACACACACGCACGCTACAGCAAACAGAGGACTATAGTGTCAAGACACATTTACCCATTTTTGACCAAGACGTTCCAGCAGCTCGAACCTCAGGCGGCTTGCAGTTCTTCTCAGTAGTTCCTGTGCAGTTTTCAGAAAAGGTTCCACAAACACCAGAACGGTTGAACCTGATTCAAAAGGTGTCGTGTCCTCGAGACTCTTCATACAATCACCAAAACTAAACTGAAAATAAAATCACCGACACGTCTGTTCGCTGCTCATGACTCACCTGTGACGCTTCGGGTCACGAGGCCGACGACAGCGGCGTCCTCGCGCTGCAGCTGATCTCAGCGGCGCCGGGACGTCGGACTGAACTGCAGTCCAACATGACACAGTCCAGACTGTCGTTCACATCCTGCCCCCCCTCCCCCGACACATCTGCATTCAACATGTTATTTTCAAACATTCGTTTAAACTTACTTTAATTATGTTAGTCAGTGATATTTTGCATTAGTCACATGAGAAACAAAACCACACAGAGGTATCTTGACGTTACGACGGCAGAAGTACTGCATCCATCAGGAGAAACAAATGAGAGGAAACATATTCAGTTCTGCTCCACTGTGCCGCGGATCAACTCTCTGTATTCACCGTCTCAACGGCAAACAAACAACGGCAGCCTGTTTCTGGACACACGGTTTGTGCTGTTTGGCCAAAAGGAAAGACAGAAAGGTAAACAAACTGTTTCTGAAACCCCGGAGAGCGAGGACTTTCCTCAGCGTGAGTCAGAGCCAAATGTTGCTGTTCGTCTGCTGCGAATCGTCGGCTGCAGCTCCGATAAGAAGCGAATCCCAGCGGGCCGACAGGAAACAACACGGAGCAGCGCAGAGCGGAAATCAGCCAGAACGAGACAAAGCAACACATTTCAGGATTTCACTGCTCAAACATTCACACGCTGTTTTACCCGTCCGTCTGACAGCAACAGGAAACACACGGAGGGACGATGTCCTCAGGTGAGCGTCTGCAGGTTAAATGCTGCCGTCCCAGTCAGCTACAGCAGACGACGTCAAGCTAACCTGTGTCTGTTTTGCTTCCATCTGTTTTATTCAGACAGAAACGCCAAGAAGACAAACGTGTCCAGATGAATCAGATTGTAGTTTGAGCAGCTGGTCCCAAGCAGCATTTAGAGCTTCCATTTAACAACATTTAACAACAAAACAAGCAGTGCCCTGGGCTAACAGTTAGCTTAGCATTATCTAAGTAAGAGCATCATTTTGTGGGGTTACAGGTTCAGGACTCTGTGTGCATCAGTTTGGTGTAATTCACCAGCATCCCTGCCGTCGGCTTCCTGCTGCGTGACGCGAGCTTTCGCCGTGTGTCGGTTCGTGATGTGTTTGTTCATTCTGAAGGAGAATTTCAGCTGCTGTCAGATCAGACATCCCACCAGAGACGGTCCATCTGTGATCGCAGAGGAAATTCAAGTGTTTACCTGATCACCGCGTCCAATCAAAGCCCGACAGGCTGCGTAATTAACAATGACTTCATCTCTGTCTGATTACCGAGACATTAATTGGAACGAAGCCCTCGACTGACGAGAACAAAGACGCTAATTGGAAACAGGCAGCGGGGAAAGGACCCAAGGTGTCGGCAGATAACCGGGGGAGTGTGTGTGAACTCACGCTGCTCAGTGTGAGTGTGTGAGTGTGTGACTTATAAGTGTGAGTTTGTGGCTCAGGACACAAAGACAATCAGAGTGAGATAAAAGTTCATGGGGGGTCGGACACAACCAGGTCAGGTGACAATCAGCTGAGCAGACCAGACAGTCTGGTAGGGAATGAGCGGAGATGGGCCGGTATATATACTGCTGTGGGGGGGGGGGTGGTACCAGGAACTGATCTCTTTAACACACCACATATATTCGCATCAAACGCGTACAAACGTACAGCAGAAAATGCACTGATCAGCCTGACGTAAAGTACATCCTGACTGATAAACCCGTGTGTTTGCACCTGAGCGCAGTTTATGTTGATTCCAGATCTGCAACATGAGTAAAAATAATAATAATAATAATAATGTCTTGATCTGATGCTTTAATTGATACATCGCTAATCTCTGGAATTAGTTTGTCGGACCAACATTAGGAACATTATTTGCACCAGAAGTCCGTTAAATAGTTTTTAGTTTTTAGTTTTTAGTCAGATGATCTGAACGTTTCTGTCAAACTGCATCGTAACTGGTCAGATTCCCGTCACCGACGACTCCCATTTACCCAATAACAAGCAAAACCTCCCCTCTGTGTGTGTGTGTGTGTGTGTGTGTGTGTGTGTGTGTGTGTGTGTGTGTGTGTGTGTGTGTGTGTGTGTGTGTGTGTGTGTGTGTGTGTGTGTGTGTGCGTGTGTGTGTGTGTGTGTGTGCGTGCTGCTGTGAGAGAAAATGGTTTTTATAAAAGCAAAACAAACATCTTCCTTCAGCAGCGCAGTGAGACTGAAATCAGCCAGTCAGGTGTATAAAGGTCCGAACTGAGCGCGTGCAGATGAATAACAGAATGCTGAGGTCACGACCCGCCGCCGGACACACTGATTGGTTCAGAAAAACCCTGCTGCTATCGCCACTGAAACCACACACACAGAAAACGTTCTGCTCCTTCTTTCACCCCAATTTTCCAGCTCTCAGTCAGGAGCCGTGTGATTGGACGAGGGGGAAGTCAGGGGGGAGGGGCCTAGGGGACTCTCATACTGAACATGGCTGACTGGTCTTCTCCTCGATCCAGCTCCCAGAATCCACTGGGAGCAGCCTTAAAACGACCATTAACTTGTTGAGGAAACGTGTTTCTTTTGTGACAGAGTTTAAATGTATTATTTCAAATGTGAAATGTCACATGTGCTTGTATGTGAATTCATTTATAAAAAGTTCATTCTTGTCCTTGGAAACAGCAGTTGAAAAAAACAATCTAGGTCCATTTAGTAGCTGTTCTGGAGCTTTTGAGTATGAAGAACCTCCCTTCCATGTCGTCTCAAAAGATTTCAGTGACTCTGCTGAGTAAGATCATGTGATACGATCAAAAGCTCCACAACATCTATATGAACTTGGTAAGATTGAACTGTACAGTAACATCGGGTTATAGCAAACAGTCAGTAGAATAACAATAACTGTTCAAATGAATCAATATTTCACTAAAAATCAAAGATTAGAGAAAAGTCCAAAAACTGAAAACAGATTTTTCTATCAGAACTTTGTTTTTTCTTCTTTCTTCTCCCGTTAATCATCTCACGACCCCTCAAATTTATCTGGCGACCCTTTGGAGGGGTCCGATCCCAAGGTTGGGAACCACTGGACTAAACTAGCTAGCTGCATATAAAGCAGTTAAAACCAGCTAACTGTATATAAAGTAGTTCAAATGAGCTAACTGTATATAGGCTAAACCAGTTAAAACTAGCTAGATGTATATAAAACTAGCTAGCTGTATATAAACCAGTTAAAACTAGCTAGCTGTATATAAAACTAGCTAACTGTATATAAAGCAGTTAAAAATAGCTAGCTGTATATAAAACTAGCTAGCTGTATATAAAGCAGTTAAAACTAGCTAACTGTATATAAAACTAGCTAGCTGTATATAAAGCAGTTAAAACTAGCTAGCTGTATATAAAGCAGTTAAAACTAGCTAACTGTGTTTAACGCAGTTACAACTAGCTAGCTGTATATAAAACTAGCTAACTGTATATAAAACTAGCTAGCTGTATATAAAGTAGTTAAAACTAGCTAACTGTGTATAAAGTAGTTAAAACTAGCTAACTGTATATAAAGCAGTTAAAACTAGCTAACTGTGTATAAAGCAGTTAAAACTAGCTAACTGTGTATAAAGTAGTTAAAACTAGCTAACTGTGTATAAAGTAGTTAAAACTAGCTAACTGTATATAAAGCAGTTAAAACTAGCTAACTGTGTATAAAGCAGTTAAAACTAGCTAACTGTGTATAAAGTAGTTAAAACTAGCTAACTGTATATAAAGCAGTTAAAACTAGCTAACTGTGTATAAAGCAGTTAAAACTAGCTAACTGTGTATAAAGTAGTTAAAACTAGCTAACTGTGTATAAAGCAGTTAAAACTAGCTAACTGTATATAAAGCAGTTAAAACTAGCTGACTGTGTATAAACAGTGTTGGGCAGTAGCGGCACTACAAGTAGCGGTGTTACTATTGTAACTACATTTCTCAGTAGCGTGGTGGTAGCGTGGCTGTTTTCTGAATCAACCGCAGACCGCAGCAGAAAGCCCCCCCCCGAGTCTGGTTCTGCACCAGGTTTCTGCCGCTTAAAGGAAGTCTTTCCTTGCCACTGTGGCCAAGTGCTTGCTCATGGTGGGATTTGTCTCTGTAAATAAGATAAAGAGTACGGTCTAGACCACGAAGCTGATAATACTTGTGTGCTTTTACTGAAGTAAAGGATCTGATCTTGCATCACTGACAGGAGTTCGTCCTGTGGTTGTTTTCCTCTACATGATGAAGACGAGGCTGCAGGAAGAAGTTTCAGGGGAACATGAAGGCAGGAATCAACTTACGCAACACTGATGAAGAGAATAAAAGGAGGAGGAGGAGGAGGAATCCAGCTGGTTAAATTAGGAGGGAGTATTTTTAGCTTCAGCTGCCCCGTCACCCCCCCCCCCCTCTATCTGCTCCTCCTCCCTCTCAGAGGCATTAATTACAGCCGTCCGCTCAGACTAATAATACCCTCACCAATGCTGCTGCTGGGGGGGGGGGGCATCCTGAGACAACATGAACACACACTTCATCATCATCATCATCAGGGGCGCGTTCAATCTGAAAACAGTGTGCACCGTTTTGCTACAGTTTCTGGGTTGAACGAAATGTTTCCTTGTCAAACGGGGGGGGCGTCAGAGGTGTTACCCAATCAGCAGCGACGTGTAGGCCTACATAAACCCTGCAATATTAAAAAGGCAGCGCGCACGACATCATATCACAACAGTGATAGGCCGAACTCGTGATAAACTGATTAGCTCGTGCAGATTGTTACGGCCTCGCAGGTAAGAAGCGGATTACTCGTCACCGGGAAGGTTTTCCTTCTCCTCCCGAAATACGAGCTGAATGTTGCAACGTTACCTCGTCGCTCCGGACGGCGGGTCAGCGCCTGCGACACCCAGCGGATTTTCAGGTATCGAACGCGTATTTAAACCGATTTCACCAGCGTCTGAAAATTCTTCGACAAGAACGCAAAGATTGTTCAGTTTTTCACCTTCTCACGTGATTTTCCATCTTCACCTGTTTACAGCAGGAAATACTTGCTTCTGATTGGCTGTTTAACAGCAGTCATTGATTACTGAGTTGAGCTTTACTGAGCCTCAATCTGATCGAAACTTCCTGTTTATCCTGGTCTGAAGGTAAGATTCCCACCTGATCGACCAGCTGCTCCTCATCAGTAATCAGTCTCTGTTTTACCTGTTCTGATCACTCACCTGTTCACCTGTTCACCTGGGGCGCGTTCAATCTGAACAACATCTCTCTAAACAGTGCGCAGCGGGCTTTGAGGCACGTTTTCTCTCAGCAGCGACGTGTATATAAAAAGCAGTGCGCCTGCTTAACACAACCGGGTGTTTCTGTTTAAATAAACGTTTTGCTACGTTTGGTCGGTGCTGAACGCACCCCTGGCTGACCTGCTGAAAAACACTTTGATAATATTAATAAAGTTTTAACCAAATCTGATTTGCTTCTCAGTCTACAAAGAAGAGGAGGCAGGAAAGAAGAAGGGAAAGGAAACTAGACAGGAAGTGGAAGAGAGAGAAAGGGGGAAGAAGGACATTCGCACTTCTCTTTTCTGTTTCTCTCAGTTTTGAGAATCTGTTTGTGTTTTGGCATTTTGTACATTGAAAAGTTCAGTTTAACATATTTTGCCTCTGAGCTTCAGTCAGTCAGTTGGATGAATCTCTGCTGCCACCTGCTGGCCTCCTGCAGCGCCTCACAGCTTCATTCACCTCTATTATGAATCACAATCACATAAACACTATATGTTGTCACCATATAACATGATAAACTGTGTATTTCTGTTATGCAACATTATAAAAGGCTCTTGATAAAAGTAATTAAACTGATTCAGCCTCATTAAAATGAGTTGGTCCCATTTTTTTAAACTGTTTTGCTTCATTTTACTTGAATCATCTGTTTCCTTTGTCTTGTATTACTGTAATTACCTTTACCTGGTGTTGTTCTGATCTGCTAATGTCATTTTAAATCCTCAAAGGAGCCTTTAAGTCCCAGTTTTGGCAGTTTGTTTCATCATTATTAAAAAATCTAAGTGATGTAAATTATGTTATCTTTACTACTTATTGTCAGATTGTGCTGTTTTTGTTTATTTTTCATTTCTTGCGCTCCGCTGTCATACGCTTCATGATAATGTTCGCTTTTCTTGTCTCATTTTAAAGGAGCCACCTTTTCACTTTGACCTGAGCTCATTTTTATACCAGCAAACTTGTAGCTTTAGGTCCAAACTTCAGCAGAGCGGCAGTTTTTACTGCAGCAGAGTTTCTTTCCCTCCTGGTTGTTGTTCAGATGAAACTTTAAAGATCCCTGTGGGGGAAACAGCTCAGACTGAGACTCACAAACAAGCTGCTGCCGAGTCTGTCGAGGCTTCAAAGGTCTGGACGAGACGGACGTTAAATTTTAATCAGCGAAGTCCACTTCCTGAAGCCGAGAGAAGGAGAACTCTGGGTTTCGCCTCTCGGCCACAGATGAGAGGAAGATGTCATTACAGTCACATTAAGAATATCTTTTATGGGAGAAGAATGGTAAATGGACTGTGCCTGTAAACTGTCGAGTCTTTCAACCACTCAGAGCGCCTCACACTACAGATCACATTCACACTGATGGCAGGTGAAACTTTCCCTCACGCGCCGAAGGCTCAGCCCTCGGGAGCAGTTGGGGGTTCAGTGTCATTAAATCTCTTGCCCAAGGACACGTGGACATGTGCGGCCCAGCTGGGATCAAACCGCCGAGCTTCCGATTAGTGGACGACCCGCTGTGCCACTAAGCCAGAAGAGAAATAAATAAATGAAATGTTAGGAATGATTTTACACTAACAGTGGATAAATCTATGTAATACCATTTCTGTCAGGAAACCGAAAACAACCAGTGAAAAACATGAAATTATATATATTTTGAACTCATGAGAATGTCTTAAATTATGACATGGCAAGTTATAATGTGATAAGTCAAAAAAATTAAGAGAGATTAGGTATGCAGCTTGCCCCTTATCATGAAATTTACTGTTAACAGGAGACACGAACTGCGTACGTATGTTCCTGCAACTAAAGGAGAGTGGAAACTGCAAATTTGGGAATGTTGCAGATTTACATACAATACATAACCGCAACTCATGGAAAGCCTAAAGCAACTACAGCACAGCATCACGTATATACCACAAATCTACCTGCTAACATAATCACAACTAAAGACTCAACTCAAGAGCGTATATCACATTTTTAGAGTCTCGCATATGTGGCAGATTTTACATACTTACATAACCGCAATTCAAGAAGCATGCATACTGCAAATTTCAGTGTATCTCATGTTTCGGCTGGTTGTTGGTAAATGTCCTGATCTCATTCCTGCTCTCCAGAGGATGAACACTTTAGATTTTAGTCCACGATCTTTCCTCTTGCGCCACCCTCAGGACAAACTTTCCATTTTTAGCTGTAAGAACAGATAAATCATCAGGAAGTAGTTTTGTGGCTGTAATGAACACTGCAGCCTCTAGGGGGCAGCAGCTGTTCCAGTTTCATTTAAATCTCTTAATCAACAAAACGTCAGACGATCGGCAGCGGGTCTTTGTGGCAAGTTAGCGAATACACTTTTATTATGCCTGCACAATCTTGCCAGATTGAAGGTTAACATATCAAACAGTTCAAATTTATTTCATTCATCCATTTTTGATACATACAAAATCACTATAAAATGTCACTCTGTAATATTGTGTCATTGCAACATCACCTGTGTGTTTTTAACATTCACAAAATAAACAGATTGTTTCACCGCACTCCTTCCTGTGGTAAAAAAAAGTCTAAGTCATGACATCTGTCTTTCTCTGAACAGATAATTCAGGAGAGATCAACCTCATCACCTGCTCTCTCTCTACAATAAGACCATTTTCTGTCAAAGAAAATCAAACGAGGGGAAAAAAGGTCTGAGAATAAATAAAATCAAAAGCAAGAGCTTTTTTTTTTCTTGAAATAAAGTCACAGCTCCTGATCCTCCGTTATCACTTCAGCTTTCTGCAGCTTTGTGGGAAGACACCTTTACAACACACAGGTTTGACCAGACAAGACATGAAACAAGTTGCTTCTGTTCCCGGTTGCACAATCCTACTTTGAGAGGTAAGTACAAAAAACTCGGGAATTTACAAAATTTTGAATCCACAGTTTTTGAAAAATCCAGAAATATCTGATGTTTGTATCTCGTACGAACAAGATAATAACTAATAACTCAAACAAGATACTAACTTGTGTGAACAAGATACTAGATATTGTGCACAAGTTAATGTCTTGTTTGCCCTAGTTAGCATCTTGTGCTAAAATGATAATATCTTGATAATATCGTCTGATATTAACTAACTTTTGGACTGTCTGATTCTCCCTTCCTTCGAAGGTCAGCACTGTCAAGACAGTTTGCAATTGGCCAACGGCTGAAATTAGCATGTTTCAAAGTTGAACTGATATAAATGCTGGTGTGACAGGGCTCTGACTGAACTGTTGTCGTTGCAGGTGGCGAGTGTCTCCGAGAGACACAAGAAAGAGAATGAAATGAATGAAAAATGTGGCACAGAGCGTGAAAACTGTCTGCTTAAACAGGAAGTGAATAGTCTTTGTGTCTTCAGTGCATCAGGATGAGGAGAGCAAGGAAGCTGAGGAGCTGCAGCAGAGGGACGGACATAGAGAAGAAGAGTTCAGTTTTAAGGGACAGTGACGTGGAAGGGACTGCCGGGGACGTTCTCGTCCCCCCATTTGACGATGAGGATGTAGCTGCCTTGTTCTTTGACCGTGTACGTGACATTGTACATCCTGTTGCCCATGTGTTTGACATACACCTCCTCACAGGGCGTCTTCGGCCCGTGAACGCCCACCATCAACATGTTGGTGCCTGCAGAGTCAAGAATAGAGACATCAGGCAACGGTAAAAAATTATCATTTTTTATTTTCAGGATAGAGAACAAATCATTCCTGTCTGTGTGTTTTGTTGTGTTGTTCCTCACCTGCTTTGCTGCAGTCGACTGTGAACGTGTTCTTCTGACCTACGAAGGCCTTCGATAGGCCAGCGCCTCTGGAGATGACTTTACTGGCGTCTGAGGAGAATTTGGGTAAGGAGGCGAAGGCCCCTCCCATCGCTGATGACTTGGTGACAGTTTCCACAAGAACAGACGATGTCTCATGCAGACTGTGGCCACCGGACAGACGAGGTCCTGCAGAGGGATTCAAAGAAACGTCAGATAACCTAATTCAAAAACACCGTATCTCCAAAAGTATAAGGACACCCCTTCTAATGAGTGGGTTCACCTGCCTCAGCTCATTGCTTACAGGTGTGATGACACCCATTTATTTTAAACTGTAGCTATTGGATTTAGTGGGCTGACTTTCTCCCACCCACCAAACTCTGCCCATGGGTACAAGTTTTGTTTTGGGTTTGGTCTGCATCTTATTGTCTATAATGAACTGCTAACGAAGGACTGTTAGTCCTGGCCTCCTCTACGCCGGAGGAGCTGGGCTGATCACCTGCCAAAACGCAAGGAGACTGAGAGCGACTGGCTCATGCCGATTTGGACTGCGAAGGTAAGCCGTTCCTTTATCAGTCCAACAGTCAGTTCCAGTAGTTCATGTTCGGGCAGCAGATCTGGAGTTCCCTTAGGCTAAATTAACCACACATGTTCCATTGCTCAGGTCACCTGGTTGTCATGACAGGAGTATAAAATCCATGAGCCATGCGGCCTCTGTTGACAATAACAATGATGACGTGTTGTCTGGAGCGGTGAATCATGCTTCATTATCTGGGTTTGGTGGGTGAACACTACCTGCCTGAAGTGTGGACTGTAAAGTTTGATAGGAATAATGGGTCTTGTCTGGGTCTGTTTTTCCCAGTTTGGGCTAGGCCCCTTAGTTCCAGTGAAGGGAAACTCCAGGGAACTCTGTACCAGTGAGTCCATTGACCCACCTGAGACTTTGGCCTTGAAGGGGCTGCCTACGATGTGCTGGGGTCCTCCGTACTTGATGGCGATCAGGTAGTGTCCGGGAGCCATGGGTGTGTAGGAGACCTTGTAGCCCTCAGGACAGTCCTGACAGTCCATCTTCACCTTCGATGGCCCGTCGATGGTCACTGACAGAGCTCCTGAGCCGGCATTACACGTGTTCACAATAAACTCTGACGCCACGCCTGAAGGAGGACACAAACATGACGAACACCCATTAAAATCTACTTAATTTTTTTATTAAGGGCTTTTAAATGAATGTGTTTTTAAGGTATTTATTTTTACCTGTGGTTCCTCCCTCCAGCCCCGGTCCGAAGGCAGACACCATGCCGGGATCTCCGACCTGGCCTGGTTCTCCCACTCGGATCTTGAAGGGACTGCCGGGAACATGGCTGCCATTGAAACGAACGTCGATAGAATGAACTCCATTTTCCCTCGGGATGAACCTGATAGCATGCTGGTCTGTGGAAACACATGGATCACAAATGACATAATGGGTTCTGATTGTCTATGATTCTGATGATTTTCTATTATCAGCTCTGTAATGACCAAATCGTTTGCCTGCAGTGTAATGTGTTGAAATAGTTGTTAACTGTAGACATTGTTACTCTCTCCAATACTTAGGATCTATGTTTTGTCCTGATTTAGTTGAAGGAAGCTCTGTGTCATCTGTAGATGTCATAATTTGAGTTTTCACAGCAGTAAAGACGGCTTGGCTCATCAGAATCAACAGCTACATAGAGTTGGGTGTCATCTGCATAGCGATTAACTTTATTATTGTGTTTATGGATGATGACATGTACAGGTAATAAATATAAATATATATAAATAAATAAAAAGTATTATTATTGTAAAACCGAATGGTAGTTGACCCAGACTTGAGCCTTGTGGTTCTCCATATTTAATATCACTTTGAGTGGAATACAGAAAGGTAGTGGACCGACACTTGAACCCTGAAGTACTCCATATGAAATGTTAACACTGCAGTTCTTTTCCAGACCCAACCTGTTACTGAGGCTGGTATTACTGCTGTTTTTACATAAAATCCTTCCACTAGACAGTTTTAACACTCACTGATAAAGTGCTGGTCTTACCGCTGTCCAGCTCAGTGATGTAGCACTCCTCTATGGCTCCTGATGGTGTGTGGATCTTAGCATCGATCAGCCCTCTGGCTCCATTCAGCTGTACAGCAAAGGAGGCCTCCTGCCCAACTTTCAGTGCCATCTCCTAAGAAAGAACAGATAAAGAATTGGGAAATAAAGGGGAGGGGGGTTATCTTTCAGATTTACTGTATGCTGTAAATGTCATTGATTAAGACCATGTGGGTGTTTCTTAGGTGTCCTACTTCTGACATCCACCCAAGCAATTGTCAGATCATGTTAAATAAATTGAATAAACTGTCTTTAAATGTAATTCCCTGATTTTACAGCCAAAAACAAGTTACAGTAAATCCAACTCTTACCTTTTCATTGGAAATATCTCTCAAGTTTCATCTACAAGATTTCTTGATGTTTTACACATATTTAAACTTTAAATTTAGGCTCAAGGCTTATTTGATGCCAAACTACTTACATTTCTATATTTTGGCCATCTTTTTGCTTGTGTCTTTTCTCGCATTTTTATGCTATGTCTGTTAGCATCAGTCTAGTGTAATGTTTTTATTCCCAGTACATAAATTCATACATACATTTTTCTATTTTTTTTATCTTTGTTTAGCTAATGTTCCTTATAATTATTACATTTTTTGTTTCATGATTGATAAAATCTTTTTGGAGTCCTAGGTACAGATATTGCACCCTGTCCACTCATGGACACGCATCCTGCTACACTGGAAATCGCCTAAGCCCCCAGCAGAATGCTCCTGGCAGACTGATCTAATGTCATTCCTTAAACTGGAAAAAAATTCTGTAAAATTCAAATTCTCTCTTAAGAGGGTCGACTACGAAATTCCACAATACATGGCAACGTCTGCTCTCACATTTTGATAAAGTGTCTACAGTTTACATTGTTTAGAAATGCACTTTACCATCATTTTGTATCCAGCTGTACTTCTGTAGCGGCGTCATGTGCTTGAATTCTAGAAGATACTGAACATGTTTAATTATGTACGCTAGCTATATACTACATATGCTACGAAACACTAATTCATCTTGCAAAAAGTGGACCAACTGGGGGGTGGGAGGGTGGGTGTTTTCTGTTGTGTTTTCTGTTTTTGGTTTGTTTTTTGTTTTTTAATTCTATTAATGTCTATCTTTTGTTAGTTTGTTCATCTGTATGTATGTCTGTTTGAACAAATATGAAACTGGACATGTTTTTACTTTCAGATGCTGTGCAAATATGATGCGATGTCCCAATAAAACAAATTTACAAAAAAAAATAGCTCCACCATCTTGTACCAAATGTTTGGACTGAGTGTTCTGGTTCCTTCTCATGGTCTCAGAGGGACAGAGGAGGCACAACGGAGCTTTAACCTGCTATGTGATCTCTTATTGAATGTTTCAATACAGCTGAACACAGTCCAGCTGTTGTCAGTGACATATCTTTATGTTTCTGTTGTCATGGCAGCTGCAAAAGTATAAAATACATATTTGATTAATGGTTAAGCAAAGCTAACAGCCCTTTCTGTGATTCTGTATTAAGACCCTTCATCATATGTTTTGTAACATGTAGTCATCTGGAAGCAGGAACACAAATATCACCAACAATGGCAAAAACCAGCATCTTTGTACAGAGCGTTTCTGAAAGTCTGTTTTCATTGGTTCCTAAATACCGGCTCAGTGTAGATAGAAGAACAAAATGAGAGAGAAGAGAGTTCAACGTCAATGTGAATGGTGCATGATAATAAGGTAATAAGAAGTAAAGCTTCAACTGTCACTTTTAACTACAAAGGTCAGAGGCCAAATATACAGAGCTGTAGTTAAAACAGGAAGGTGATGCATTTACACACATGAACACAGAAATATACGGTCTCAGTATAGAGCAGACACCAATAAATCTATTCATAGCAAATCAAAATGTCACCTTTAATATAGCAGATGAGACATCAGAAGGTTTATCAGTGACCTCAGCTGGCTGTTTTATAGAACTTAATGAAGATTTATATGATGTGTTCTCACCTGCAGGCTGGTGATGGTGAGGCGGCGAGCGTCATCAGACAGAGTGGCGATGGGGACGATGAACGGAGAGTCTGGGATGTGTTCATCGTTGAACTTAATGGAAACCTCATAGTCACCTGAAGAGAAGGAATAACAGCAAAGGGCCAACTGAGAAAATAATAGCTTTTTATATCATTATTATGTCCCGTTCATATGTCTCTAACAGAAGTCTCCTGTTCCTCTGTAGCTCAGTATAACTATGGTGTTTCCCAGGGGTCCATTCTTGGCCCACTATTAGTTTAAATATATATGTTAGACTCCAATCCAACAATTCTAACAGTCTAACTAATCTTCATGCCTGTCTTTATGACATCAAATGTTGAATGTCCCTATAATTTCCTAAAATGTAATGATCAGTGTAATGTCATACTAATTGGACCAGCAATTTCAACAACGAGCTTCTCTGACAAACAATTTTAAGCAGACGGGTCAAAAACTTGGTGTTCAAAGTAGGTCATTTTTGTCTCATTAAGAGTCTTATAAAGTTGTAAATACTTTTATTTGTTTTATTTTTACAGCTGACTTAAAGGCATTGAATGGCCTTGCTCCAAAATATATCACTGATTTGTTGCCTGCGTGTCACCTCAGATCAGATTTGATGTTTTCATCTACTTTTAAGATTTGATTTGCTCTTACTTTCACTTTGTTAAGAATAAAACTATACAAATAAAGTTTATTTTTATTATGTAGGATTTAGTCTTTATCACTGATTTTGTCCATTTCTACTTTTTGTAGTTTTGACCATCATTGCCATTAGTTGTGATAACATTTTACTCACTAATTTAATTTTTAAGCGGAGCTTAAAATGTGAAATCCTGTATAGAATATGTGACTATCGAGTTGTTTAAAACTTTAAAAACCTTTTCTGATCTGAAAAATGATTATTCACATGGTTGCATTGTGCACTCCAAAACTGATGCATCCACTGATCTCAACATCGAACAGGAAAGATGACCAAAAATACTAAAATCAAAACCACGTAATTTAAAAAACGCACATTCCCTTAAATAACCAACAACTAGGATTTTTGTCCTGATTTAGTTAAAGGAAATTCTGGGTCACCTATTAGATGTCAGAGTTTAAGTTTTCACAGCAGTAAAGAAGGTTCACATCATCACTATCACTTGCTGTATAGCGTTGCTTTTTATCTGCATAGCGATGAACATTAGTATTGTGTGCATGGATAATCCATAAAAATTAAAATTAGTGGGCCCAGAATTGAGCCTTGTGGTACTCCGCATGTAATGTTCATTCTAAATGGGACACTTTTCAGAGTTGTAACTGTTTTTACATAAAACCTCTGCAGAGGATACAGGAATCCAGATTTCCTTCCATTAATGTCTGTGTTAGGGATAAAATCTGATCTAGAGTCTGTGTTAGAGTCTCACCAGGCTCCTGAACTATGTAGGCGACTCCACAGGATCCATCCTTCCTGTCTTCAAAGGTGATCTCGGCCTTGCTTGGTCCCTCCACAGCGATGGACAGACCTCCAGCTCCGGCCTCTCTGGTCCAGATACTGAACTCAGCTGAAAAACAACAAACACAAATCAGAATTTATCACTAACAGTTCTGCCAACATGTGGTGGACGAGTAGCAGTAACATATCACTAAGCTTGTCCAATCATGTTTTTATCACCTGTTTGTTTCAGGATTGATTTTAAGATCTTGTTGATTACTTTTAAGGCTCTTCATGGCCTGGCTCCAGACTATATTTTAGACCTTGTAATCCCTTATGAACCTTCAGGTAGTTTGAGATCTTCGGGCAGGGGTCTCCTGTCTGTTCCTGAGTCCAGGATGGAAACTAAGGGGGACAGAGCTTTGGCCATCAGGGCCCCGAGCCTCTGGAACAACCTTCCTGAAGACATCAGGCTGTCTGAGTCAGAGTCTTCGTTTAAGTCTCGTCTCAAAACACATTTTTATCTGAAAGCAGATCCTGATTTTACCTGAACTGTTTATTTTATTGCTTTTATGTATTTTGTTTCTTTATATTTCGTCATTCACTGTGGTGTTTTATTTCTCTTGTTGTGAAGCACTTTGTACTTTGTTTTGATAAGTGCTCTATAAATAAAGTTGTATTATTATTAACATATAAAACTGTTCCTTTGCATTTAACAAATACAGTTTCACATCATAAATAGTAACCTGTGAGGGAAATCAGGAATGTGGAGGTGCTGTTGGGCGCAAAACAAAATCAGGGAGTGGATCCTTTAAAAAAACAGAGATCTGAGACTTATATGAAGAAAAGAAGTTAGATTTGGACGACTGTCGCCTGCAGTCTGAATATTAATTACCTAAATGTTTCTACTATGAAAACAAACTTTCACCATAAAGGAAGAAAGCCAATACAAGAGGAATTACTGGAAGGAAAAGAAGACAATGAGAACAGGACAGAGAAGAAGAAGAGAAGAAAGAAACCGGAAGGAAGAAAAGGAAAGAAGAAGATGAAGAGAAAGAGAAATAAAAAGAAGAAAAAGAAGAAGAACGATATGTTTGCAGCCCACCTGGGATCCCTGCCACTCCTCGGTCCAGCCCGGTTCCCCCTGCTCGGACCTTGTGGGCCCCTCCCTCTCCCAGGGGCCCCACAGTGAACTGGAAGGGGCTCCCGGGGACGTGTTGGCCCCGATATTTAACGTTAACAGTGTGAGCTCCCATCTCCTGGGGGATGAAGCGGACGCTGTAGGTGCTGTCCTCTCCTTTAATGATCTCTGCGTCCTCCGTCTTTCCTCCAGGACTCGTCACCTGAGCCGTCATCTCCTGGTTACTTGTCTCACCTGAGAGGGAGGAGGAGGAGGAGGAGGAGGAGGGGAGGAAGGTGGAGGGAAAGAGGGACATGGATCAGATGATTTGTCCTGCTGGATTCTAACCCTTTTCTGGTTAGTGGACCCTTTTCCCCCACCCCAAATGTTTTGTACGGTTTGGCAGTCCATGCTTCTGTACCCAGATTTGAGACTCTGATGGGACATGAGCTCAAATTCTCACCAGAGCAACAGATATATGCTGGTCCCTGATGCCTATCTGGTATCTACAAAAAGGTTTTTGTTTGTCAGATCCTGCCAGAATTTCAGGCTTTATATATGAAAATAAATGCTAAAAATAAATAAATGTCACTCCTTACTGCACATGGCACAAAAATCTGATTCTTGCAGTGTGAACATAAACAAGCTCACTTGAATGTAACCAAGTGGTACCAAATCCCTAAACCTAAACCCACCGTTACCCAAAATACTACCACCTGATCCCAACCAAAATAAACGAGTTGAAATTTAATACTGTAGGTGTTGAAATGTACTGAGATGAAAAACAAGTCTCTTTTGTAAGATACGATAAAACAGTAACTGTCTTAGTTAATTCACAATTAATTAGCCATCGCCTAATTAACATTTAATAACACTTTACTAACAGCTATTTGCGTAACTGAATGAATAGTTAATAACAGTTTTAATAAATATAGTTTATCAACAGTATATCAATTAGTCAATCAAACATTAATATCCGAGGTTTTTTGACAAAAAAAGATTCACTCTGGAAATTTCCAGGAATTTTCCAGGATTCAAGAAGAGACCTTCTGAAATGTAGAAGTTAAAATTCAAAAATGCTTTGACCCCGCAGAAACATTACAGTAATCCTGGTATAAAAATCGGGTTATTATCAGATTAGTATATATTAGTTCATTAGTTCATATTGTGACAGTGAGTGAGACGTTTCTACAGCAAAGCAATCTGTTACAGTTTATCACCAACACACAGTCAGACACATGCACACACACCGAAAACCTGCTTCAATATCAATAAAGTTAGAAACAGTTTGAACACACACACACACACACACACACACACACACACACACACCGTCCTGCAGCGGCGGTCGGCTGCCGGCCGGCATCCCGTTGAATCCGCTCAGATTCTCACGTCCCAGGAAGTCTCCGAACACGTCTCTGAACGGCTCTCCTCCCACCTGAGTGCTCTCCTCCACACGGACCTCCCTCTTCGTCTCTCCTGCTCGAGTCTTACTGATCTCCGTCCGCTCGGTCCGAGTGTAGGTGTGACTGCTGCGAGTGAACGTCCGAGTCAGACGCTCCTGAGCCGAAACCATGTGAAACCAGTTCCCTAAATCCAGCAGGGAGCAGCAGGGAGGAAGTAGGACAACGAGGGACAAAGAGAAGGAGGTGAAGAGGAGGAAGCAGAGAGGACAGGTGGAGACAGGTGGAAGAGACAGTGATGTCACAGCTCACCTGGTATTTTGAGGTTGAGGTCGCAGGTGCTGCCCACAGTAGCGATGGAGGGAGCCTGACGTTTCCTGGTGATGCTCTCCTTCATCCGGCCCTCACCAAACACCTTCACTGTGAACGGACTTCCTGTTCAGACAAAAACGTTATGACAGTTAACTTTCATTTACACTTGAAAGGGGAAATGTGTCATACACATACAATATAACATAACATAAAATATAATAAAATGCATAAATCACAAGATAAAAAGATAAACAAATTCTAAAACCACCAACCAAACACACATAAAACAATAACATAAAGTGGAAATATTGCTTTAACAAATGAATAATGTATATGCCTTCAAAAAACAATAAAATAAAACAAAAGGCCTCCTGGAAAATCAAACGCCCGGCCAAGTATTTTTGTCTGGCATCAGGACTTTGATCTGCTTTGTTTGATATCGATCAACATAATAATCATTAGTAACAGCGCTAGTTGGCTGTGAATGTATTCTGAAATGTATTAAAAATGTCTGCCTGGAAAGTTGAGATCAACCATCTTTTTTTAAGTCCTGGTGAAAGGTGTGCTGTGGGACGAGACTGCAGTAAAAAGTCCACACAGGTGAGGTCCTCTGAGGATGTTAAACCCACAGCGTGGTTTGTACCTGGGACGTGTTGGTCAGCGAACTTGATGTTGATGATGTAGTTTCCAGGTTCAGTTGGACAGTAAGTGACTTTACACGTCCCGTCCTCCACGTCCTCACAGTTAATGTCCACCTTACTGGGACCCTCGATGGACAGACCCAGACCTCCATAACCTGAGAGGTTTTTAAAATTGTTCAGAGGTTTCCTTCCACAGCGGATATTAACTAACCCTCTTGTTTGAATGAAGGTGTTCATCTTACCTGCGTTCCTTGTGTCGACGATGAACTCGGCCACCTCGAAGGTGTGTCCCTCCACCAGCCCCTGACCGTAAACCTTCACCTTACTGGCGTCTCCGATCTCCGACTGACCCACCATGATCTTAAAGGGACTGTTGGTCACATGTTTCCCGTTCTTCTTCACACTCACCACGTGTTCGCCTACTTCCTTTGGTGTGAACGAGATCCCTGCAGGCAGGAGGAACATTATCAGAAACATCAACTGGACTTTATTTTGTTCTTTCATTTCATTGTTTGTTGTTCAGACTGAAGCATGTCAACAGCTGTTGGACGGATTGTGATGAAATGTGCTTCATCGTTCACGCTCCCCTCAGGATGAACTGTAATAACTCTGCTGATCCTCTGACTTTCCATCTAGCGCCACCATCAGGTCGACATGTTAACGTGTCCAACACTTTGGTTTCTGACCGAACACCTGCAGAGCTGATGGCGCTCCCATCAGCCTCATATTCGCTAACAGGCTAAATTAAGATGTGTTAGCCTCACACAGCCACTAGCACGGCTGTAGACCCTGAGTCTCGTTGATCTATAGGCTTCGGGAGGATATTGAGTCATTCCAAGTATAAAGGTCAAAGTCGAAGTGTAGTGACATATTTTTTGATTTGTCAAGTCATCAGATTTGTGACCTGAGTCAGACTCAAGTCCAAGTTATCGAGTCTGAACCTCTGCAGGTTGCACCGCCTCAATCACCTCAAGTGCTTTTCTTAGAGCACATCCTCAAATACTTATTTTTTGTCCTGAAGTCATATTATCATAAGAATTTCCTATAATCAGTCAACATCAGCAACAAAACCTGAAGAAGAAACTTATGGAATCATAAAATCACTGATTATTGCTGAGGTCATCTTTGTGTTTGACTGAACAAAAACATTGAGTTCGTTATACAAAAGAGTTACTTTGCCTTTTTGTCAGGTTGTCAGTTTCAAACAGAACAGAAAATGGTTTTGTCACTTATTACCAAATAATTTACATTACATACAGAAAGTTTCTTAACACAAAGAAACCGTTTGAAGCATTTCCTCAGCTGACACTTTGAGCAGTAAAAACTGACCGATGTGTCTGTTGGGCAGCCTCTTCAGCAGACACGGCTCCTCGTTTCCAGATGGCGCTCTGATGCTCGCAGTCAGACTGCTCAGGTCCGTCTCTGTGATTTTTAAGGAAACATCTGTTGCCGTGCCAACGTTAAGCTGAGACGTCCTCATGGACTCATCACCTGGACATCAATCAAATCAAAACAGAACAAGTAAGAACTAGACTACTAATGCTGGGCTCACTCTACAGGAGGTTTAAAAGCCTAACCGATTTTGAAATCGGGTTGCAAGAACTTTCTTTGGTAACGTTAATGATTTGCAGTGAAAAGTAACAAAAGCAAGAGCACGAGTATGGGTGAGGAAATGTTTGGGGAGACGCGGTCAACACGGGTTGTCAAGTCTTCAGAGAGAACTGGAAGTGAGATTTTACAGTAAGTCAGTTTTAATATATGTCAAGAGTAGTATGCTAGCTAACGTTAGCCTCAAGGGCAAGAATGTTTACCGTTGCTTGGCAACACCGTCAGCGTCACCGTCTCCTTGTAGACTTGTCTCTCTCATTGGCTATTGTGGTCCCACTCGGAAAGTACCGACATAATCATCCAGATTTTAAATCCTAAATATCAAACATTTTTAATATTATCGGGGCGGCCCAGATGAGTCTTTGAGCAGGTCGGGAGGCTTAATACTGGATCTGTAAACCCCTCACATTTCCAAATACTCAGGGCCGAACATCAATACCGACCACGATCCCAGACCAGATTTCTCCTCCGATTGTTGGGAGGGGTGAATGGGGGATAAATCTGGAATAAATTGGCCCAAAACTCCAGTAGTGTGAGCCCAGCTTAAGGTTTTTTGGGCGTCACAGAAAGATAAAAGAGTGTCGTCTGCATAAAGTGAAATGAAATGCAATAAAGTGACAGAGGATTTATTAAGAAAATAAAACTGTCCCAAAATTGAACCTTGGGGAACGTCACAATATAACTGGCCACCAATACTGACTTTACTGAACAGGTCGGTTATCGGCCCGATGTGACCAAATCCACATTATATACAGTTTTCTGTTTGTGTCGGCTCATTTATTTTGTTGCTTTGTGCTACAGCTGAAATTCATTTACTGCATGTGCTTCACAATTAAAATGTTTCAATGTGAAGGCCTTTACTGTGAAACCAGAAGTGTGAACAACGACAGACACACACTGAGTTTCAGTACCAGTGATCTTGGCGGTGAAGGGGCTGCCAGCGATGTGTTTGTCATCAAACTTGACGATGATGTTGTAGTCTCCAGGTGCGGTGGGCAGGTAGGACACAGTACAGGTCCCGTCTTTGTTGTCTTTACAGCTGATCTCTGCTTTAGACGGACCTTCAACAGCCAGAGACAGACCACCTGCAGAGAGAGACAAACAAAGGCCGGCCCCTAATTGGTAAAAACCTTGGGCAGGGGTGTAATTACATGTACTATAAAATCTCACATAGTAAATTCAGTATAATTCACGATGCAATAACATGTCATACTCAACTCTCTGATCGAAACACTTTCTATGATTTACAAAACTCTTCTTATTCACAATTTAATTCCAAACGCTTCTACTTTGCCGTTTTTTCTATCGCTGTTAAGTTACTGTCAATGACACTGCAAATGTTTTTCAAAATATAGGTCTGAAACGGGTATAATCACTCCCTTTCCTGCAAGGCTTTTAATGTGAAACATCTGCAGGAAGTGTTGAGCTTCAATGAAGGTTGGATCGATAAGGTAAACATGGAGGAAGTGCTGAGTTTGTATCAACAGCAAATTAAAACAGGGACTCTTACTAAAATATTAATAGAAGCCTATTTCAAATAAAGACCTGGTTCTCTCTGCAGTTGAAGAATGAATAAATATGTATATGCTTTGGTAACATCATGCTTCACTGAATGGAATTGATGTAAAATAGACTAACACTTACAAATGACTAACACTTAGAGTATGTTGTGATATGATACCTTCTCCAGCGTCTTTAGTAACGATAGTGAAGGTGGCCGGTCTGTTCACCGTGCCGTGGCTCAGACCAGGGCCGTACGCCGTCACATGACCACTGTTAATGGCATCAACGTAGAACTGGAGTGGACTTCCTGTAAAAGATAAAACACAAGAGGAATATTATGATCAGGACAGTTTGATGAAGACGATGCCCGATTCATTCTGTTATTCTACGGTGGGGTGTTACCTGGGATATGGTTTCCATCATATTTGATGTCCATCTCGTGCAGGCCTCGTTCTGTCGGGGAGTACTTCACAGTGACCGTGCCGTCCTTGTTGTCGGTGATGTGAGGACAGGCGGTTCGACCCGACGGCATTCGCACTTCACCTGGAGGACAAAACACAAACAATAGTTGTTAACTCATCGTGGCTCCCGCTGTCACTTTGGTGGTAAATTCAGACACTCCATAAATAAGAGATCATAACCTGAATATATTTGTAAGTCTGGTGATATTCTGTATAAATCTTCATGTTCAGACTCGAACAGCAGTGAACGAACAGGTAACAGGTGTGTGTGTGTGAATCACAGCTGATGGATCTTCTTCCTCCATCGTTGTCCAGAAACTATTAAAACACATCAGCGAGCCGCTCTGCTGCACTGGGTCACATGTTGCTTCATCACCACGAACACACACACTGTAGTTTATTCTGACTCCGCCCCACACACACCGTCCTGCTGCCCCAAACACTCACTACAGCACCACATGTGGATTCATCCGCCGCTGGAAATAGTCCCCAACAGATGCTCTGTTTCCCCCTGTTAGTCTGATAGAAACTACAGCGAGCAGCTGTTTGAGGAAACTACTGAGCCTTTTTAAACAGGAAACTATAGATCTCTGTTTTTTAAAGATTTACCTCTTCAGTAGGAACCAATGGGCTCGCAGCTGAGAGCCGCAGACAGGAAGTCAGACAGTACTGAGAGACGGACTGACACGTTGTTGGTTTTAGAGGTGAACAGTCTGGTTTCAAACTGGGCTTCAAGTACAATGACTGGATGTAACAAGTCACACAAAACCTTCAGTATAAAAGTGCCTTATTTGTAAAATATTCCCGTCTCTGAATCATCAGTGATGACGTCTTGTTGACAGATTTCCCACAGAAGATTTGCAAAGGAAGTTCTGCATTGGGTTTTTGATAAATATAATACATAATGAAATAAAACTCTGTGGTGAAAGAAGACATCCTGTTTAGTTTGTTCCATATTTTTCCCTGTTGAAGGCTTTTTTCTGAATTGAGGGTCTGAGGACAGAGGGTGTCGTCTGCTGTAAATTTTTGATTTGTGATATTGGACTATTGGTGTAATTTCTTTTGCAGAATGAAATGCAAATGCAATGAAAACTTGAAATTACCACCAAGACAGTATTTTTAAATTTGATATATCAAAGGGAATTGGGATTGGGAATCTGGTCCATGCTCTCAGTGCTGTCCTACTTAATTCAACCATGTGTGCAGATTCACACGTATACAGAACTGCTGCTTTCTTACGCTCTGCAGCTCTGTTTTCATTCTAGTAAATCAAAAAATCTTCATTAGAATAAATTTTGTGCTGACACTGAAAGATTTTAAATCCATTCAGTCTCTCTCGGACAAACAAACTGAAATCTTGTTCCTCTCAAAGATCGACATGGAAACAGACGGCGCTCTTACCTGTGATCTCTCCTTTCTGCACAGTGAAGGGAATGACCAGACTGAAGGGGCGGAGCATGGGCTCCATCCCGTCCACGGGGCTGATGGGATCATCGGTGGCCTGAACCAGAGCCAGAGGGGAGGGGCGTTAGTGTCACCATACTGGGAACTCTGGGATATCGTCCAGAGAGGAGGGCGGAGGAGCAAGCACAGCAGGACGGTAGAGAGGCGGAGAGAGAGCATCGGGGGCTGGATGCACTAAGATGTAGACTGGTCTAAAACCAGTTAGACGAAACATCCTTTTAACTGTTAAATGATGAAACTCAAGTCTAAGCCGAGCGGGTAAATAAACAGATGTTTAATATTGTTCATAGTCCCTTACAAAACCAAACAAATAAGACTAAAAAAATTGATTAAATAAAGTGCAAATTGTGCACCAGCACTTTATGAAGACAAAGCACTAACGACTACTGTTTACTACTACTGCACCTGACATTATATTTTATTCTTATTTTGTAATATTAATATTTTACATCCATGGATGTAATGTTTTATGGGGTTACACTGATGCAAATTCCTAACAACAAAGTTAGCATTGAATGTTCAAAATAAAAATAAAAAAACAATTACATTACATTAAAAAAATACAAATAATAAAAGAAATACTATAAAGGAAAAAGATAAAATAAGATAATAAATGAAATTAAGTTAAAACAAGTAAAATAATACAATTAAATTAAAAAAATTACAAAATAACAAATAAATAAGAAGAATAAATAAAAATCTAATTCTATTCTGCACAGAATAGAGCTGAGCGGCTTGAAGCTGTCGCTCATTTCGTTTATAAAGAGTCTTTATTTAGGTCAAAAACAAGAGCGAGAAGACTTTGTGATGAACTTCCATCTGAAATCTGCCTGTTAGTTGGTTGACAGAAGTCCGCCCCCCCCAGCAGCAGAGGATCATGCAGATTAAACATGCAGCACCATGCTGAGCCAATAAAATAATCAATAAGTGAATCTGGGTTGTTATTGACTGTGTAGGTCTGGAACAGCTCCAGGAAAGAGGACAGTTTGTATGAAAAGAGCTTCTGCAGATAAACAGCAGGTAGATAATAACGCCGTGTACCCATCGAGGGGAGAAGCCCACATAGGGAGTGTAGGGCTGCTGTAACTGGAGCTTGTCACATGGTTCCTCTATTATTGGGACGGTATCGCTCGCCTAACAGGGAACAAGGTACAACCTTTAGGGAACACACACACACAAACACACACACCTCCATGCACAAACACAAATGTCTCAGTATCGTCGTAAAGATGCTTTTCATGTCTCTGCTGATGCGTTCACACTGCAGGTCCACATCACTTTTGAATGTGAGCTTGTTCTCGTGTTGACGTTTAGCATCTTACTGTTCTGTGTTAGCATTTTTCTCAAGGTGAAGCTGAGGTTTTAGAACTGAAAAGTAGAAATGTTGACCTCATAGTAGAAAAGGTTTCAGTCGTAGTCGTCTGGACACTGTTTTCAGAATCAAGACGTTTGGCTCCCATCTCGGAAGTCATTCTCAATTGTGAAAAAATGGAACGGGAACTCAGAAATTTAAGATACTCAGTTCTCAGACCATTTTCAAAATTGAGAATGACTTCCGGATGGGAGCCGAAACGTCTTGATTCTGAAAACAGCGTCCAGACGACTACGACTGAAACCTTTTCTACGATGGACCACTCCTGGACGAATGAGGGACGACACCGACTTATGTTGACCTCATCATCATTTCATCACAATCTGTCCAATAGTTGTTGAGATGTTTCAGTCTGGACTGAACATCCTTAGAGCCATAACGCTAATGTGGCTAAACATCATGACTACGGTGCGGGGCTTTTGGAGGCAAACTCTTTGGAAAACACTCTTATTCACTTTCTTTCCTCCGGATAGACGAGAAGACCGATATCAGCCTCATGAGCTAGCATCAGGACCTGGTTAGCCACAGCCAGAGTTTTTCACACGTCTGTTTGTGAAGATACAACATGTGTATCAGTGAGCTTAAGAGGTGTTGAAGGTGTACTTTGGACAGAGCCGGACTACCTGTTTCCTCCTGTTTCCAGTCTTTATGCTAAGCTAAGCTAACCACGCCCTGACTCCAGCTCTGTACTGAATGCAGACATGAGATTAATATCCATGCGAACATCTCACTCTCAGAAAGAGAGAGAATAAGTGTATGTTCATTTAAACGCACCCATCCATCCTCCCGACCTCCACACCTTTACTTCATACTGTAACGTACAATCAGATTCAGTCGTGGTAAGCTAGCCTCCGCTCCACTGCAACTGTTTCTTTCATTGTTCTTTTTAAAAATCTGAGAAATGTTGCTGGTGTTTTCTGTCCATATTCTGAGAGAAACGAGTATCTGCTACTGTACGAGTCAATGTGGGCTCTTACACATCTAACGCTCACTGATGGAGAGAAGCTTCACATGAATGTACTCTGTAAGACTGTTTGTTGAACAAGACTCGCACATCTGGCGAGCACGAAAGCAGCAGAGACACAACATGCTACACAGCATCTGCATAAAGAATCTGATGTTGTCAATCTGATAATTCTCCCATTAGATTATCAGAATAATGACGCAGTGAGTTACTCACCACCACGTGGAAGGGGCTGTTGGGAATGTTCTCCCCTCCAAACCGGATAGTGATGACGTACTTCCCGGGCTCCGGAGCCGTGTAGTAAATATCAAACGTCCCGTCAGCGTTCTCGACCACGTCCACGTCCAGCTCCGCTCCGTCAGGAGTCGACACCTTACAGGTGACTTTACCTTTCCCAGCAGCCTTTGCATCTACGGTGATGACCGTCTCCTCTCCGATCTGGATGGTCGGGCCGATACCTGATCCTGACAAGATGGACGACGAATCAGGATGCCGGTCATGGTGACTGACCAACGTGCTGAACTGCTCTTACGTTAATAAAAGGCATTTTATCGCAGTTACGAGCCTATGCTGAACCCGGAGCTGCTCATAACCTGAACTTTATGAACCTTGTGAGTGTTTGAGCTTCTTCTTGCGTTTCCACTGTGTTTTACAAGCCTGTATGTTTCAGATATACGTTATTAAAACGGCGACTATAATGTTTTATAGTCTGGAGCTTAATTTAGCTGAATGTTGGGTTACCGTTAGACGTCTCAGAGGCGACTCAGTGCGGTTAGGACTGAGGTTGGGGAAGGGGGGAAGAGGAAAACACAAGAGGGAGAGCGACCTCACAACCCGGCAGAAGCCACGCGGTGGCCCAAACCACTTTATAGCCGTGATCCTTTATTGTCTCTTCTTGTTCTTGTTTGGTCTTTTACATGTTTCGCTGCACAGTTTGTATCTTGTATCTCTGTTTCTGCTCCACCTTCGGTTTCTAACCACTGAACGACCTCCTCTCCACAAACACTGATGAAGCGCAGACATGTTGGCTTGGAAAAGTTACATTAAACCAGAGTTATCCCTTAAAGCGATACAGTAGCTGCCTTCGTATCACACAACCCTAATTAGGGCAAAGGCATATCCTGGTTGAATAAAAGGATTATTATTAGTTTGTTATATTCAACATCAAAGTTTCCCTGTGGATAGTCAGAAGCCATCTTAAACAAAAGTATATGCTTATTCTACACACACTATAAAAACTATAAATACGCTATAAAAAACTATTCAATTAAATGATTAATTTCTTATTTTCTTTGGTATTTTTGTCATATACAGATATGCAGTGATGTTTGCTGCGTAATATGTGTTGATGCTGTCCAATGTCAAGACGATACGATATACGGTAGCTAGTTTAGGCGCTAATTACTAACTAATTCGACTGTAAAACCCAACACATTGTTGGTAAAATATATATACGCCTAATGTGTGTGTGTGTGTGTGTGTGTGTGTGTGTGTGTGTGTGTGTGTGCGCTTCATAACTAGTAACTAGCACTGGGGCCCGTCGTAACTACCTGACGCCACTGATCAGAAAAACAGCACCATATAATCAGAGCAGTGTGAAGTTTACTCACCCAGTCCGTGCCCTCCGATTGACACTGTAGGAAAACAACAAGACGATCAGTGACGCTGTGACAGTTTCAGGTGATGAAATCTGATTGGTTGCCAGAGGATTGATGGGCGGGGTCTGACCTGTGACCAGACACTTGCTGGCGTCTCCGGTGGGCAGGGCGTGGATGCGGTACGGTGAGTATGGGATCTCGTCTCCTCCGTATTTGATGGTGATGGTGTAACGTCCCGTCATGTCCGGTACGTAGGACACCGTGTACGTCCCGTCTCTGTTGTCTCGGATGTTCGCCTTCTTGGGTTTTCCCTCCGGATCCTGGAGACACACGGACAGGAAGTCAGTGGTGTGTTTGCGTTTATATGTTCAAGGTACACGACTGTACAAATGTACCCTACAGTGAATGAAGTACTGGCCATCAGTGGTCTCCTGCAGTGCCATTGATGGTAACGACTACTTTTCCGAATTAATCGTGATTTTCAGTTGAAAGATCCGATCCAGGATCAATCTTTGTTTCTGAGCCTTTTCACAGTGAATATGTGAACATTTGCTAAATGTTACGTGTCTGCTGTGGTTACAGTTTCATCCTTTATGCCTATTTTCATCCAAAATGTTTAAAGCAATGAAATGTGTGAACAATGTAACGAAAACAACAGTGTTGCTCACTGTACTGAAGCTTTACTTCTGAGACGCACTTTCATATTTTTGCAGGTTTGTATTTGTAAGGATCAAATTATATTGACAACCAACAGTTTTCAGTTTGGTCTCAATGTGATGATGATTTGTTCTTGTTAATCACAGCACAAACTTCAGCCTTCGACAGTTTGTTTTAACGAATAATCTAATTTGCTGAAGGCAACAGGACATCGGAGCAGCTGGAGTACAAGCTGCACTGTAAATACTGAATTCAGATCAAACACTGAATTTGTGTTCTCATCTGACCAGTAGTTTGAATTTTTGTGACTGTGTCTTATAATGGACGACCCTGTGTCTGGTACTGTTCTGCTGTGAAGGAAAACGAACAACCCTGTGCCCTAAAAGTTACACTCATATCCCGCAGACCTGCACCAGCAAATACATGTTGTAAGAACCGTAATGCCACCGAGGCACGTTTTTATCACTATAATGAGGAAACGTTTTTAATGAACGTGTCTGCGAGGTTTTCATTTGCTTTCCTACAATATCGTGTCCTGACACTAAACCCTGATTATTGTCTGGTTGTGTTCAGATCCTCTCAGCTCCTGGTTCAGGTTCGGGAAAGATGGAACTCTTTGTGGTTCACTGAAAAAGTCGATGCTGACTGAACCAAAACCTCCATCTTTCCTGAACCAAAGGGTTTTCGTATCTAAACCAACAACAGGTGGGACTCAGGCCGTGAACCCTGACCTCTCAACAAAAACGTAACACTTCCTTCACTTATCCAGGCAGCAATCGTGTTTCCCTTAAAGGCATCTGGGAAAACAAACGAGTACAATATAAAGGTAACTTCCAGGAGTCGGGGTTGTTAAACGGGCGTTCAGCCTGACGGTGAATGTGCAGGAGCAGCTGGGAAAATGAACACTTAGTATGTGTGTGGACGGACGGCTGGTGACACATCGGACCATAAAGTCTGTTCTTCTACTGTAGAAACATTTGGTTTTCTTGAGCACGGACTTTCTCTGATTTCGTCACCTCTGGTTTTTCATTCAAACCAAACTCTCGGTCGTCCGGTGACTCAGAATAAAACCCTCGATGGCTCCGGATGGTTTGAGACCAGTGGTGTTCCCAGTACTCACATGTACTGTTTAAAGTTCTTCATCTGTTCAACAGCACACAGGATCTAACTCTAATAAATGCAGCAGAGGAGGGGTGGGTGGGTGGAGGCACTCCGGTTAGTGGAGAACTGAACACCACATCTGTCTGTTAGATCATTAGACAAACTGAATGGAGGTCAGTTCACATGTAGACCACAGAGGGGGAGAGAGGGGGGGGGGGGCGGGGCAATGCTGCGGGAACATCTTTCTACCAGACTGTATTTACATTTACAGATGAGATGATATTTATCACCAGATATTTTGGCCCATTAATATGTATCAGTAATTTATGTGTCGATAACAATAACAGCGGTTTCCAGTTGTCTCTGTTTTCCAGAGATGTTGACATGTTAATTGGTACTAAGTGACGTGATGCGATCGAAAGCTCCAGATCAGCTGCTAAATGGACCGTTTTATCTTGTTTTGTTTTTTCAATCTGTTACGTAAATCTGCACAGAAAATATCCAGATTTTTAAATTAAAATGCAGAAAAACAAAAACACTGTAAACAGGACAAGGCCCACTGCTCTCCAAAGATTAAACTAATCCAAATTATAATCTGTGTGAAAGCAGGAGTGGAACATTTATATTCCCTGTTTTAAGTGAACAAGGAGGCAGGGAGGAAGGGAAGGAGGCGGTGAGGGGAGACATGAGACGAGGTGACGGAGGGAGGGAGGGAGGTGAAAGACGAGAGAGTGCAGGCCTTACACAGCCTCTCTTATGAATACTGAAGGGGATGGTTTTCTTTACTATATGTGTCTCCCACACCCTCCTGCCCCAGTCCTCCACAAACACTGAGGCCTCGCGCCTGCACCCATCCGGACCCTGCAGCAACAGCAACAAGCCCCCGGCGGTGGAACAGGAAGTCACATGGAGAGTTTCAATCAGGGGTTAAAAGAGAAAGATCATGAGAAGGGTGCAGGTGCAAGCTACATCTCTATTATGTCTCCTGTTACATCAATCCTGACTTGACGTGATGAAATTGAAGCCTGGAAGATTGTAAACTGTTTCCTGTTTTGAAAGCGAGGCTTGGAGTCCGATCACACCAGAAAATACTGACGTTGACGTAGAGCCCTGTGACATCAGCAGTCCTCACACTGCTCATGATTCAGTCGCATAGCTTCCGCTACACTCAGGGAAAATCTAATGTTATGTTTTAACTGCTATCCTGCAGCGAGTTGCGTCTTCAAAGACATTCTCGTGATCTCACCGCTGTCTACTTTCTGCCCGGAAAGATAAAATGCTTGTCTGGGGGAACGTTTCAATCCAACATTTCCACAGACTGTGCCAGCAGCTGCCAAGGCGAGTGTAGTGGACTTATCGTACGCTCCAGCAAAGGAGAAGAAGAAGAGCAAGGCGGAGACTCCGGATAGGCTGGCTTTAAACATTGGTTTTGTCCCATGCAAACATTTCATCATTCTGGACAGGTAGCAGACATCTGTGAGATCACAAAGTACCTTTGAAGACAAAAACTGTCCCTGGATAACAGCTAAAAAATATATTTTTTGACCTTTCCCCTGAGCTATATGTAGGGAAGGCTGTGTGAATAACGTATTGAGTGCTGACACAAATGGAGCTCGGTGATGTGGTGACTCCTTGTGGGGCTAGTTGGTAACACACTGTGGCTGGTGAGCTAGTAACATGACAAGCTAATGAAAAGCTATCTCCACCAAGTCTTTTGGATAACATTGCATTGGATAAAGTGAACTAATGTGTTTATTACCTTTATGACACCTGTACCTATGACAGAATAATGTAGGATGGGCCGATTTATTGGAATATAGATATACTTTTTCATTGGGGGAAACCGACCAAAGGGTACAAAGAGTTGCCCAAATTATCGCAAGCCACCCAAAACAAGTCCTAAATAAATAAATAAAAAGTCCAATTAGGTGGAAATCTGGCAAAACTGCTCTCCGTTCCTTCAACAGTTCAAACTTGCAGTGCAGTTTTACTTCACCGCTGCGAGAGAATCCACTGTTTGTGTCAAATCCCTTGAAGTAAAGTGACTTTGTTCTGAAATTTCACTGTCATAAATTCTGGTGTGACCACGCCCTTAGCCCAAACGCTGGGTAGCAATTATCTGCACAAAACAGCTAAAAAGTACCCACACACTGTTGTTTGCTAAATTCTAAATGATTTAGTTTTTTGTGTATTAAATGATCATTAAAGAACCCCCTCACACTGCCTCCCTGAGCAGCTGTATTTAAGGTCCTGGTTACAGATTTGTTCATTTTCTTATTTACAAAATCTGAATTCATATCTGACCTTGAAATTTTAGTTGGTCCATCCCTTATCTATAGCTTTCAAAATGGAAATGAACCTAGACATTACATACATTATATAGGCCAAGTCCTGAGCTGGTTTAGAAGTACCCTTTCAGGTGTAACCCTATTCTTTCTCAGCCACGACTGCCTGCAGTATCTTGTCTAAGTCAGGACAGGAATCCGTGACTCACCAGTATCTGAACAGTGAGCAGTCCCTCTCCGGCGTCTCTGGCATCGATGGTGAACTCAACCGGCAGACTGGCTGGAACTCCGGATGCATTCAGACCTGGACCGCTGGCTCGAACTTTACTGGCGTCATGAGCCGGTAGAGTCTTGATCTTAAAAGGACTGAGAGGAGACAGTTTGAAAGATAAGACCTAAACCGGTAAGATCGGGGCTTCTTTAGATCGAACATCTTCGGTACTGACCTGCGAGGGACCTCCTGGTCGGCGTACTTCACACACACCGTGTACGGGCCGTCGTTGGCAGGAGTGTAGTTGACTGTGTGAGTACCGTCGTTATTGTCGGTGATGCTGATTGGCTCGGCCACACCTGAAGAGCAACCAGAGTTTCAAAAGGAAGAGTTTCAAAATAAATTCTATCTGTTGTTAGAGCCGCTGAGTTTTGGACTTTAAGACCATCCTCCACTTCTACAGGGGACTGGTTCTGAACTTGGACTGAGTATACGTAGAGTTCGGGTGAACTCATTTATGGTTATGACTTGAGGGCAGGACTAAAAGGTCTTCAGGCAGACCAACACCCTAAGACCTGGATGAACTGGGTCTTGGGTCCACACTGTCTAGTCCACCCTGGTTCCAAGGTTTTCAGGTCAAATTATTTTTCCAACAATATGGATTGCACTCTGACTGCATACAAACCATTTTGGTACTCGAATGGAAAAAAGTTTAGTTCAGTCTCAACAGCCTCACATATCATGTGTGGCCTTTGCATAAAGATGCATTAATTCTTCACGATGAGGTGGGTCTTGATTCAGCGAAGCTGGACTGCCTCTAAATCTCAATCAGTATAGCTATTGTATGCCGTTATTTTTAGCCAGGCTAGCAGCTTGGCTAAAAATGTGCATCCGGACCCAGATTTGGGATTAAATCCAACCCTGAAGGCCTTAAATTGGGATTAGTCCATGGAAGAAACTCACAGGTATAAGAAGACAAATCAGGGCTGTCTTACCTGTGGGCCCATACAGCTGGACCTCCAGGGGGGCCACCCCAGCCTTGCTGCTGTCTACAGTGAAGGTCTGAGGGACGTGGGCTCGGACTCCACTTCCCAGGCCGGGACCTGAACACTTCACTTTACTGGGATCCACCAGCTCTCGCACTGGAACCCGAAATGGGCTCCCTGCAACACATACAGAGGAGGCCGAAACTTAGTCATTGCTGTACCTGAAATACGTACAGAATCTATCGAATCTAAACCATGGCCGACCCTGCAGGCCAGAGCCCTGGACTTTAATAACGTGGTGGATGAAACATCACCTGGGATAGGCAGGCCTCCGAAGGTGATGTTGACATCGTACTCTCCAGGAGTGAAGGGGATGTACTCCACACTGCAGCTACCATCTTTGTTGTCCTTACACGACATCTTTGCCTCAGATGGACCCTCAATGGCCAGGCCAAGACCTCCGGTGCCAGCACCTCTGAGGAAGAAAAAAGAAGGAAGCATGGTTGGACTGAATTCAAGTCAAATTGGTCTGAAACATTCAGATTTGTTTGATTGCTCCAAAATGTAATCCAAGCATATTATATGAAGAAATACAGTGCAATGACCTGGTCTCGACAGTGAAGCGGTTTGGTTTGTTAACCAGTCCTTCCTCCAGGCCTGGACCGTAGGCTCGGACTCGACTGGGATCACAACCTTCAGTCACCGACACCCTGAATGGACTCTTAGGAACCGAGATCTCGTCAAACAAAACTTCAATCAGATGCAAACCTGCAGACAGACAGACAGAAAGTTCAAGTTAGTTTAACATGTAACATTTAGCATGTTAGCAGGCCAAACGTTATATTTTTGTGATTGAGATAAAACTGTTGCATCTAAAGACGCCACCAGCGTGTTTCCCCCCAAACCAAAGTTGCCTCTCCATTTTTTTATCCATTCAGTTTAGTTTCAGTAGCTTAACTGCCTCCTGGCCCAGTCACACCAGAATTTATAACAGCAACATTTCAGACCAAAATGAATTAATTTCAATTGAACCGCTGTCATCAGTGTAAATTTGTTCAGTATTTTTGCATGAGTTCAGCATTGGTAACATTTGACACCAGCTGAACTGATGGCGCATCTGGACCAATAACAAACTGACAGTGCAGACCTTTGAGGGAATGGAGGGCCATGTTACCAGTGCTGAAGCTAATTTCACATCCGACACTGGGAGTTACCCATCATAATCCCAGCTCTCGGTTGATGGTGATCATTGAGCAGCTGCACCTCAGAAGCTGCAGGTTCGGTCTCTTGCTCAAAGGAACTTGAATATTAGACTGATTTTCCTAAACCACATTTTTCCGATTAGCCACAAACCTAGCGGTGCATGTATGTGTGTTTAAGAGCAACAGAAGAGAGTCAGACAGAAAATCACCTTTCATTAAAATCCCAGTCTGACTGAAGCCTCCACAGGGGAGAGTATTTATGTCCCACAATGCACTGGGCTCCAACATGTCACACATTACTATCAGTGGAAAACCATCTGCTTCGAGCAGACTGCAGCTATTAATACCAGCCGCTCATCCCTCCCACCTCTCTCTCTGCTTTTCCTCTGTCACTAAGCAGTTAAAGGCCTGATTCAATTCATTCACTTTACCGTATATACATTTTTCTACCTTTATACATCGGTTACAGCACTTTTCTAGAGTCACTTTTACTGTATTCTCAATTACTCGTCTCAGTTATGCCTGTATATTACTTCAAAACATGACTGCAGAGTTTACCATGTGACGATTAAAAATACTATACTATAAATACTATAAATATAACACTATTACTATTACATTTGGGTATAATTACCTTGACCAGTGAACTTTGGCTGACATGAGGCGTCCATGTTTGTTTGGTTTTCAGTAGAGATGCACTGACTAACAATTTGGCTGTTAGCTGATGCCGATACCAATGTTTTTTAGTTGTTGTTTATTTTGTTTTCATTGTTATTTATTCCCCTTTTCTGCCAGGGAAACAAAGAAATCTTCATTATAAAAAATAACTGAACTGTTTTAAAGTCATTCAGCCCTTTATTACACTATCTTTAAGTGAGTATAAATTAAATCATGCAAATTTATGAAATAAGCATGTATCATACATGTAATAGTTAACATGTGTAGGACCTATTCATGTGTGTAAGTTCATTCAGTAAGTATTGTGCTAGTGGCTACCATCTAGAATTTAGCATGTTAGCATGCTTACATTACCATGTTAACATCTTAGCATACTATCATAATTGAAAGACCTGTTTTACTCCAGTGTTTACTTGGGCTCAACTGAGTTTTAATTTTGCATGTTAGCATGCTAGAAATCTAAGATTAGCCTATCAGTTATCATTACCACATTTAGTAAGTCTAATAGTTAATGTGCATGTTAACTATTAGACGTTAATATAGTGATGTCTACCACATTTTATTTAGACTTAGCTGAGCTTTGAGCTAAACATTACCATGTTAGCTGCTAAATTCAGCCTGTTAGTGTGCTGCCATAGTACGTTAACATGCCTACATTTAGTATGTTTAATAGTTAACATGCATTTTAATCATCATATTATTATTTATGATGTTAGCGTACTTAGCAATGCAATACTTAAAGCACGTTAACGTGTTAGCACATTCTCATAATTAAAATAAAGCCCTTTTTCACTCCAGTGTTTGCTTAGTTTGCTTAGGCTCAGCTGAGCTTAGAAGCTAGCATGCTAAAGTGAACCCTACTGTTAGCATGTTAGCATGCCTAAATTAAGTACCACTAACAGTTAACATGTTAGCATGTTACCGTAATTAAAAACATAGGTCTGTTTCACTCAGTGGTTGCTGGCATCACTGATGTAAACAAACAGCATCAGAAAACTTATTGTGAATCTATCTGGCATTTAAACCAGATTTTGAAATAAAATGCAAACTTTTTTTTGTTTTGAATTTTGATGGTGGGGTTACACTTCTGTTTACGTTTGGATTCTGCCTAAAACACTATTAATAGGATTTGTCAGATTACCACATTAAGAGTCTTAAACATGATGAAATCATTCTGCAGCAACAAGTTTAATTGTTGAAGCCACAAAATGCCTCGCTCGCCTCTTTCCCTTTACTGTGGCAGAGGGAAAACAGAAGCTTTATGAAAGCCACAAGGCACTTTATTTCAACATTATAATGTGTTGCTGTGGAAAAACATCCATAAAACAGCAGCAAACCCTCCTCCTGCCTGTACTCTGAATGAATCTCTGAGTTCGTCAACAGAAACAGTCTGCTGACTGAAGCACTTTTAGCTCAAACACAACAGCAGAGTCTCTCACCACCTCCTGCCTCCAAGGACCTGTATTGGTGCATGGAATAAAAGGTCTCACCGTCCTCGTAGGGTGTGTACTCCACTCTGTAGGTCCCGTCTCCTTTGTCGGTGATGTAGGTGTCCGTGTTGGCGCCAGATGGATTGGAGACGCAAGCTTTGATATGGCTGCCGCCGCTCTTGTAGTGGGCCCGGGCGTCCACTATGAAATGGGTGGTCACTTCCCTCAGGACGCCTGTAGAGAGGAAACAAACATGAAAACACACAAGAAGAGAAGAAAGCAACAATACTGGGAATTAAACCTTAATACTTTTTGTGTACGTAGAGAATTGCGTCCTTTTCTGAGTATCAAAACACAGCCACTACTTCTACTCGGCCAAAACTGACAAGAATCTGACTTTCTGACATCTGGTTTACCACCAAAACTAAAACAGCATGTAGTAAAACTTGGGGTATCTACAAAACAAAACTAGAAACAGAGAAAATCCCAATTATGTTGATCTGGGCTCGAGAAACCACCAGACAGCTGAAGCTAATTAAAGCTAGCTGGTGAGATAGCCACAGCTAACCTTAGCTAGAGAAACATTTACCTACTTTTTCCAACCTGTTTCTTATGATTCTATGAATCTATTTTGACGTAAGTCAGTTTGTTAGCCCACATGAATGACACAGCAGCTACTGTAAATCCAAACATAATGAAGAAAAAAGTAACACCAGCTAAACTAGTCCCACGAAAAAGGTAAGCTAGCTTAGCAGAGTAGCAGTAACTGCCATCTCAGCTGCTGACTGTAGTGGATTCCATATGATTTAACCTTTAAATCACTTATCTAAATGTGTTAAATTATACATTCATTTATTAAACCAGTTCATTACTTACTAATGGGCTAATGGACAAAATAGTTGAAAGAACACATTTAGTTTGTAGATGCTAATTTTTCGTGTTTTGACATCAGCGTCATATTGTGCCGGCGTGTTGCCTTATAGTCCTGTTAAGTTTTCCTCAAATATTTTCTGATTTTAATTATGATATTGTTCATTTTACACTGAAAGTTTCTTATTTAACATTTTAAACATTGGTGCGTTTAAGAAGTTTGGTTAATTTTATTAAATGAAGATTTTTGTTGAAAGTTGTTCAAACTTTTCACATAACAGACTGATTCACTGACAGTTTTCTCTTACAATATGCTGATGACTCCTAGATATCCCTGCATGATCCATCCTAACTTCCACTTTGAGTCACAAACCTAACAATCACCACATGTAGAAGCAATATGGGGATCACAAGCTAAATTTGGCATAATGTTCAACTGTCCTCCAAAACGATCATGTTATACATCTTAATTTTTACACATAAAACATTTATTACATAAAATAAAAACAGGTTTTTTCATATGGTCTGGGAGTACAGGACTGTTAATCATAAACCATTCCTTGTTACTTAATGAGAATACGTAACTACGAGGGTAAAGGAGGTGCTCTCATTTCTTGTTTTCTGTTTGTGATTTTACTTGTCAATGTGAGTATTTGAGAGATCACTCACACTCTGTGGTTTAATGAACTCGTAACCTCATCTTTACATTGTTTTGGTTAAATCTCATTTAAAAACATTATCACAAAAAGAAGTGAAATGCAGCATGTACATCTATAATCAAGTAGGTCCAAAACAGAAAAAGAAAATGAGATGAGAAAAGTGTAGCCTACAAAACGACAAATGTGCTCCTGTGAGTTTATTAACTGTCATAATTGACTCTGGAGGAGTCCAGGAGGCCAGTAAATACACCAGTGAGAGCTGACTCACACTGGATAGAGTCCCTTCATCATAAAAACAGACCTCAACAATGTGTGGCTCTGAACCAGGCTGAGAGTTTATACACATCCGTCGCACATTTTTTGTATAAAATTTACAATCTGCAAGGTGCCAAATCTGCTCTGTAGGGTTGGGTTTCAATAACAGGGTGATTAACAAATTCGATTTTTCCTACAGAAAGTCTTGTACACTAGCTTACGTTACGTTATTAATTAAGGACTTTTGAAATGAATGTACAAAATGAGGGATCTCTTTTTAAGGGGTTTTCAGGGGTAAATTAAGTATTCATTAAAAGGTATTTTAAGGGATTGTTGTTTTATAGTGAAATATGTAATATATCTGGTAAATAATTGAGTATTTGAATGTAAATCTCTAAGTTTTGGTTCTTAAATATCAAGTTATTGCTTTAGTATTGCTTCTAAGCATATTAGATTGCATTTACGGTTGATATAATTATATAAACCCCAGCCCTACCACAGTGTACCTGGGTAGGAAAATATCTTCAAGCCCTCACCTCTGGGTTCCACTCCTGGTCCGTAGACCTTCACCCCGCTGGTGTCGACCGCTGGGTCCACCTGTAGTCGGGCGGGGAACTTCGGCGCTGCGTGTCCTCCATATTTGATGGTGATGGTGTACATGC
This sequence comes from Siniperca chuatsi, assembly GCF_020085105.1. NCBI lineage: Eukaryota > Metazoa > Chordata > Actinopteri > Centrarchiformes > Sinipercidae > Siniperca > Siniperca chuatsi. The sequence goes on from NC_058064.1 coordinate 689,918, forward strand.
CGTGGAACTGGGGGATGTAGGTGATGGAGTAGGTCCCGTCCCGGTTGTTCTGGACGTGAACTTCAGCTTTGGCTCCGGAGTCGGAGATGATCTCGATGGTGAGCTCGGCCTCTCCGGCTTTAGAGCAGTCCACTGTGAAGGATCCGTCCTCGTTGACTTTCCCTCGCTCCAGGCCGGGGCCGCTGGCCGTCACCTTGCTGGGGTCAAACGCAGACTGGACCATGGCCTTGAAGGGGGACCCGGGGATGTGCTGGTCTGCAAACAGGATGTTGATGGCGTACTCGCCGGGCTCTGTGGGCAGGTAGGACACGGAGCAGGATCCATCACCGTTGTCCTGGCATTCAATCTTGGCCTCACAGGGTCCCTCCACCGTCAGGCCCAGACCACCGGTACCGGCTCCCTTTGTGTCAATGGCAAAGGGGGCCGGTTTACCAACAACACCACCCTGAAGACCTGGACCATAGGCTCGAACCTGGAAGGTAAACATGTAAAAGACATGAGACACAAGGACATGTTAAAAAAGTTTGTTAGTAGAAGGAGTTAGCATACGGTCTAAGGTTAGGAGCTAAATCAGACGCAGCACGGGTGGATTACTGAATACATAATAAATTGGTAGACCCAGTAAAACTGTCGTGATAACCAAGAATACCAAGACCAAGAAAAGTTTTCCAGGACCTAGAAAGGTTTCTTTCATTTCGTTACAGCATTAAATAAAACAGCAGTCTCCTTTGTATATCTTTTGGCCATCAGTAGCAGATCTCCAGTCTGTGTGTAAAGAAGAAATCCTGCGGCAAGTTTGATTTCACATGATTTGTGTTGACTGAAGAAGATGTACCATCTAGTGAGTTTGTATTTTCAATGTTTTTCCAGTAACAAATTTTATAAGCTGCCCGAATTACAAGTTTCAGGAGATAGGGATGCAGGGCCGGGATGCAAGGTGTAGTATAACAGATTTTGGTCGGTACCACGACAGTTCAATCCTTAACTCTTTAAATGTATTTATTTCTGTTGTGAAAGACGTGCAACACAAAGCAGATTTTAAAATTCGTTGCTTTCTTCTAGCTGCTCTATTTAAGTATAATTCTGGACATAACTTCAGTAACATTTTTGAAACATGTCTTTTTCTGAGGAAATCTTAGAGGAAACGTTACAGTAACTCACCTTTGAAGGGTCGGGGGGCATGACGCCCTCCACAGTGAACGGACTTCCTGGTACAGGGTTTCCGTCGTAGCTGATGTCCACTCTGTACGGTCCTTCCTCGGGGGGAATGTACTTCACTGTGTGCATCTCATTGGCTGTGCCCGACTCCAGCTTGCAGGGGATTGGTCGACGTGACGGTGAGGTGATCTTGACGTCCAGTTGGCCCTGACCTCCGGCACCCTGAGTGCTGACGGTGAACTCCTCGTCCTTCCCAACATCCACCTCTTTGATTCGCACACACAGATACAAGCAGGATGTTTAGTTAGTGCTTATTAATCTTTTCATACCAACAAGTTTTTGAAGGATTTCTGACAGAATAACATGCATTTTGCAGTAACTTCCTTAAAAAAAACTTTTTTTAAGTGTAGCCTTGAAACACAACATTACTTTAGTATGTGATACAAGATTTCAATCCAGAAAACATCTTCTGAGGAACAATTTATCCTCGACCACCTTTTAACTATTTAAATAATATTTAAACTGAAGCACGATTCTACAACCGGCCTGTAGTTCTAGTAAATACTCTGGAAAATCATTTCAGAAAACCAGAGCGATGTTCATCCAGTGAATTAAAAACCTGCCAAATCAAAATACTTGAAAAAAATCAAACATAAATCAGTTCTACTCGTTGATTTGTAAAATTGCTCTCAAAGGTGTAACACACAGACAAATGTGTATTTTGTCACGTGTATATTGTCATGTTGCCCAACCCTAATGGGAAGTTTTCTGAACAGTTTCTAACGTTCAAGCTGATGTTGAGATTTGTGAAAAGGTCGACTGGCACTGCAAACTAATCACCCTAAATACTGTGCTCTGTGTAAAAGTGCTGTTAAAATAACACTACGGGCCTTTAAGACCGTTCAGCCGGGGACCTTCGTTACATGTCATCATAATTCACAATGAAATGTTCAACGTGTGACCTGAACACAGAATCAGTCACATTATTATTGTTGCCCTGAACTTGACTTCCTGTATGGAAACATGATAAATGTTTTCTGATTTCCTCATGTTTCCAGTAGAAACCAACAGTCAGAGTCAGATGTACTCACTGTTGTTCAAACCCTGAACTTTGACCTTGCTGAGGTCCAGCGGGGGGGCCACACTGATGTTAAATGGACTTTTAGGGATGGGGTCTCCTCCGTGACACACAGTGACGGACATGTTCCCCTGAGAGAGACACAAACTGCAGTTAGTTTACCAATCAGCTCGCACGTTAGACATCCTACAGCTCAAATGTCGTCCGACCTGCTGGACCGCGGTGTAGCGGACGGTGTACGAGTAGTCGTGGTTGTCGATGATCTCGAAGTCTCTGACAGCTTCACCTTTAGCCGCTCCGGTGAAATGAACCTCAGGTTGGGCTTTACCGGCTCCCTTTGTGTAAATGGTGAAGTGAGTCGGTTTACCCACTTCAACTCCTGCAGAGAGTTAAAGAGGAATAAAATATAAAAATGCTAATATTCTGGAGGTTTATCACACGGAGCGTCACTGTTCGGACAGGAAGTGAGGAGCATTTACTCACAGGAAACTCATCTGTTGACTTTTTCTTACTCTGTTTACGTCCGCTGACTCTGCAGGACACATCATAATGTGTGAAACCAGCTCACCTGTCCTGTTGAGTCCGGGTCCTTCTGCTCGGACTTTAGCTGCATCATGGGAAGGATCCACCTTTATTCTGAAGGGGCTGATGGGAATTTCCTGTTAACATTAAAGGCGAGAAGTTTTTGTAATGTCTCGTTTTAACAGGAAGCGTTTCCAGAAGCAGTTTACCTGTCTGCGCTCTCACCTGATCAGCGAACAGCACCATGATGGTGTACTGACCGGCACCCGGAGGCGTGTACTTCACTGTGAACGTGTCGTTGTCGTTCTTGATGATGTCAAAGTCGATGTCGGCCTCTGCGGGACCGACCACACCTGGAGCACACTTGATCCCAATGCTGACATCACCTGCAGGTAACAACAGTGATAATCAGCCTTATTTTAAGGTTTTAGAGCAATTTGAAAAGCAAGAGTCAAAATAAAACAATGAGAAAAAACAGCTAAATTAAAGTAATGTCGTATCAGAAACTACAGGATAAAAGACACGAGACAGGTATGACGTTGGACCGGCATGCCCCACCCTGTCCGGCCTCGCTGCAGTCCACAGTGAAGTACGTCGGCTCGTTGGCCTTCAGTCCCGTCTTCTCCACACCTGGACCGTAAACCTTCACGTTCTCTGGATGGCTGCCTTCTCCTATCGTCACCTGGTTCACAACATGCAAAGTGTTTCAACAGTTACCGGGCAAACACTTCTGAACATGGAAATCAGAAATCAGCTGCATCGACAGTCATCTGGACTCCAAACTGAAGCCACGCCTGAAAAAACAAACGGACACTTGAAAATATGGAATAAAGATCTGATATTCAATAAAAGTTTGAAAGTTCATTTTTGTTTGGAAACAGGAAGTGACATAATTATTTCACTCCATTTTGTAGTTTTTCTGGAGCTTTCTATCATATCACATGGTCTTCATCAGCAAGCTGACAGCTGTGCGACTCCGTCTGCTGAGGAAGATCGTGTGATGAGGCTAATATTACATATCTGAAACTAAACACTCACTAGGTTTGAGCAAATACTTCTTTCCATTGAGTTTTCTCATGAATGACTTCCTCCACATTATGTTTACAGATAAAGATAAAAACTATATATATTTATTAGTCTGTTTTTTATCATTTCGTTCTTGCTATTTGATTTCTTTTATCAGCAATAACATTATTATTATCCTTGCAGATTTGAGAATGTGCACCTCGCTTAAAGCACCTTTTACTTGCTTTTACTTCGTTAGCTGCTACCTAGTTTCACTAAAATTAAACTTCTATTTACTATATTTGACCCCACCCACATTATTGTCATTTATTTACTGTTCGTTTTATTAGTTTTTAAATCTCTCTCTCTCACTTGTTTTAAAATTCCTCTCTGATTTATTTTTAATATTCCTGTTTCTTGCATTTGTCTTTTTGTGAGCATTTTTCATCTCCTGTGAAGGAAATTTGTTTTAAATGATAAAAATGTATGTGTGTACATCCTTCTACACCCAGCTGCTGGGTATAACTCTGCATTTACATGTCACTACTTTTTCATTTAAATTTCTATGTTGATGATGTGCAGCTATATATATCTGTGAAATAGTATCCTTTTTCAATTAAATATATTAGTTTTCAGCTGAAGTAATTTTTGCATGTCCGACGTGTTTCATTCTTTATGTTCTCACAGATTTAGTGGTACACGTTCACCGCGCGGTTTTCCTGCCTGTTTAAACCAGTTCTGAACTTCAGCTCATTCAGAGTGTCTTTGTATTGGTTTATACCCTGAAGGGGCTGTTGGGAACGTTGACTTCGCCCCAGGTGATGATGATGGTGTGTTTGATGGGTTTTGTGGGAATGTAAACACAGAAGTAGGTGCTGTCTCCGTTATCTGTGATCTGTATGTCGATGGGGAAACCCTCTGCATCCTGAAAGCACAAACACAGATTTCACTTATCTCCAAACAAATATCATCATCGCACAAAAGAGCATTATTTGCTCAGTTCTCACCTGAGCGTAGAGCTTCAGCTCTCCTCTGCCGGCTTCGTGGGTATCGATGGTGAAATCAGCGGGTTTGTTGACGATGCAGCCCAGCGGCTCCAGACCTGGACCGTAACATTTCACCTGAGGAGGAACGGAGGATATTCAACACATCGTGTTTAACAATAAAATATCTGTGAAATAGTTTTAAAACCAGTTACGGTTCTGGTCTAACGTTTTCTGGGAAGACGTCACTGGCAGCAGGGAGGATGTGAGCCATGAAGGGACTGTCCTTGATGTCCTCGTCGTCACATATGACGTGCACAGCGTAGTCGCCCGGCTCAGTCGGCCAGTAACGAACATCACATGACCCGTCACCTTTATCATCACACTCGATCTTCGCCTGAGACGGACCCTCGATGGAGAAACCTGCAGGTAGCCAGCGATACGCAGTTAAACACCGAAAAAATCCTATAAATACAATAATGTAACAGCCTAACCCTATTTAGCAGAATATAAACAATAAAAAATGATTTATAACACTTTGTAATGTAGTTGTACGCAGAACATTTGTAAGTGTGTTAGTATGTTGGTCAACAACTAGAACTCCTGTTAATGAACTGTGAATACGTCTAACAGTTGTAATGATATAAAATGTCTTCACAATTTATATGAATATGGAACAGAAAGTATATATTCATTGTATTTATTATATTTATTAACAAATTACTCATTCTAATTATATTTTTGTTTATTAATTAATAATTTCTTTATTCACTCTCCTTGAACACTTTGCAAACTCCAGCCGCTGATGAAGACCATGAGATGCGTCTGGAAGTTATCTAGTAAGTTTATCTTGAGTTAAGAATTTTTTGTCAAAATCTATTCACGAGGTCAAACATGAACCTTGAATCCCATCATGTCTTCATTTGTAAACAGTTTTAAAGCTGCCTGTGAACAGTTTGTATGTGTTTGTTCAAATATCACTAAATACGATTACAGCTGTTATAATGTATTATGAATAATTAATTTACTGTTAATAATAATAATAATAATAATAATAAACTTTAGTTATATAGCACCTTTCACACACAAAATGCAGCTCAAAGTGCTTTACAAAATAAAAAAGAGCAGACATATAATCAATCAATACATTTAAAAACAGGAAGAAAGTAAAATAAAATGACATTTAAAAAAGTTAAATAAAATAATGTAAAATTAAATTCAAATTAAAAAATAGTAATTATATATACACACACATATATGCAATAGCAATTATCATTACCATAACCACTTTCACCATCATCATCTTCTAAAACAAATACATTAATAAACACTTAAAAATGTAATTTACTGCTTATAAATGCTAAATAGGGAGAGTTACCCAGATACTAAAAATATAAAGTTTGTCCCAGAGGTGTTGCTAGAGGGAAAGTCAGGAAGTCACCAAAATCATTAGGATTCATCCTCTGGGGACGTTTCTCTGGACCAAAGCTTCAGACCGACAGTTGCCATCTTTAAGCCCCTCCCCCAGCCACTTGTCAATCATTCTGAGCAGCAGGTGAGTTGTGCTGACGTACCGAGTGTTCCCACCTCCGTGCCGATGGCCTCCACCACAAAGTCAGCACTCTTCCCCACCATGCCGGTCTCCAGACCTGGACCCCAGGCCCTCACCTTCTGAGGCCCCGCCTCCTCACTCACCTGAACCTCGAATGGACTGAAAACACACACACACACACACATTACTATAATCCCACAGAAAGATTGAAATGAAATATAATGTAATATTAATGAATTATTACACTACATGAATGACGAGGCAGATATTTTGTTCTAAATATAAGATAACCAGTGTGATATTGATCAGTTATTGACCAGTTAGACAAGAAATGTATAGTTATGAATATTATGATCAAGTGTGTTGATGTGCCTACATACACATATGAAAGAGCTGGGAAACATTGTCTTGAACAAACAAATTATGTATAAATTTAGAGCTGACACGGTTTTAATTGATTATTGATTACCAAAAAACTATTTTGATTTGATTATATTTTCAAGCAATAAATCACTGGTTCAGGCTTCTCAGATGTGAGGATTTCCAGTTTTCGGACAAAACAAGACATTTGAAGACGTCACCTTGGCCTTTAGTGATCTGATGGATACTTTTCACTTTTATTTTCAACTTTATAGAAGAAACTATTAATCTAGAAGTAATCATCAGATTAATTGTTGATGAAAATAATCGTTAGCTGCAGCTTTATATAAATTATTTTATATAATTACCATGTTTTGTATTTGTTTAAGTCTTTAGAATTGAGCCTAGTATGCTTTACATCTATATCCGTCTACACAAATCTGAGCCTCTGGAGTACCCTTATAATTCTGTAGTCACATGGCACCATGTGGCCAAATGATCCAAATATTCAGGTTTAAAATTAAAATAATGCTCCAATATGTTGATGTGCTCTGACAAAAGACATTACACACATAAAAAAATGCAGCTTTAACTTAAACGAACAACTTATATATGAATTATTAGATATAATTACCATGAACTGTTCATGTTCAAATATTCAGAATTTAGTTAAAGTAAGCTTTATAGAGAGAGAGAGCTGCATGTGAGCAATTCACTAATCCTGGGTCATCATAATCTTTGAAAAAACTTTCTACTTAACATGTTACTTTGTGAGATATTTGCCTATATAAATAAAAATGTCTCTGTGTGAAACCAGTGGAGTACCTCAAGGATCTATCCTGGGTCCCCTATAATTCTGTAGTTAAATGGCACCAATAACATAAAACCCACAAATTCAGGAGTCATTTTCATGATCTTAAAACTCAAATGACTGGATTTGGTTTGGTCTCAGTTTTCTGTTTGGATTAACTTCATCAGTGTAATTACTAACATAGGAGAATAAACTGAATCAGCTGAATGTCTTACCTGCGTGGGATGCTGTGTCCTCCCCAGGTGATGGTTACGATGTATTTTCCTGTCATGATGGGGTAATAATTACACTCAAACATACCGTTTTCCATCTCAAGAACCTTCACCGGCTCCTCCAGGCCCTCTGGATTCAAAATAGAAATATCACCTACAATCAGTACTGCTCATCATGTACAGTAAAGTAGCATTTCAAACAAAATTACAGATTTAAAAATTAAGGAAAAATAAAAAGTGGAAATGTGATAAGTATTTTTTAGTTTCAGAGTCATGGCGTCTTACTTGGTCCCTTCACGGTGACTTTGAGTTCTCCGCTGCCGGCTCCTTTAGTGTAAACTTTAAAATCTGCCACTTCTTTCACCCTCAGACCCTTCGGCTGCAGACCTCTGCCCGACGCCCGGCAGGCGTTCGGGTTACAAGCTGTGAGGACCAATCAGAAGGAGATGTGGGACACTGGTTAGACTGGGAGATGATGTTAAAATGATAATGAAACTAACAGAAACATTCACACAAACACACCCTCCTGTTTTTCTACTTCCTGAGTAGTCCGACACTGAGCCCTGAATTAAGACCATTAGAGATTCATCGGGGACCATCTGTCCAGTCCAGGGACTCTGGTTTCTGTTTTGAGTTCAAACACTGACTTGATGCCAAATCTGAGGTTAGTCTGGTAGAGGAAGTTGAATTTAAAAAAATTATACTTCAATTTGTGTCTCTCAAATTAATAATTCATGAGTACAAAATACTCATCTGTGCTCTTGAATTCTAAAGTAATGAGCACAAAATACAAAACTGTGAATTGCTTGTCTTGAATTGCTTAATTAATGCTCTCTAATTTGTGCTCTGAAATTAATTAACGCACACAAACTACTAATTTGTGCTTCCAAACTATTAATTTCAGTGCACAAATTAATGGAAAATAGATTTTGCCAAAACAATCTTAAGTAAAGTTTGCTAACACCAAGTGAGCTAAAGTAGCTAGTTATCTAATAGTTAGTTTAGTTTAGTTTATAAGCATTTATTGATTTCCAGAGACAACATGGAGAAAAAATAACTGAATATGAAATATAAAAACCTATAGAGAACGTTTTAGAGAAGGGTGTTGTTGGGAGGCCTCAGTATTTCTAAACTCCTGTCTATAGCCATGCACACACAAAAATATTCTGTTCTGTGTGAGAGATGATTAAAAGTACTTCAGAAATCTTCATAAAACAGAGTCAGTATGGACTGGGTTTTAATGTAGGCCTAGACTAAACCTAAACCTAACTGTGAGAGATTTAATCCTAAACTAACCCTTAAAGTAAAAGTGAGGATTTACCAAAATAACCAAATGTCACAATCAGTGTAAAACTAAACATAGTTAAACCAAAGATAAACACACACACAGACGGCTGCTGGTTTATCTGTTAGTCAGCTGATCAGTGCTGAGAGAAGCAGTTTTCTGAGGCTGAAAGGAAAAAGCAGCAAAGATGAAGACAAGATGAAACAAAGAGTTATCAGTCTGAAGGACGAAGAGCTCAGAGCTGCGGATTCATGACTTCAACAAGTGAAAAAGAATGAAACATAAATAAACACAGATTGTTGTATTATTCACAGTTAAAACACTAAATAAAGCTGAGATTACTGTGATATTTCTGTAGATAAATATTTAGTTTTTATCTAAACAGAAGTGATGCAAATTGAAAAGGATGGAAAAGGAAGAGGAGGGTTATTGATATTGGTTACAAGGAAAAGGAGAGAACAAGGAAGTTGATGATAATAATGATGAGGATGCGGGTGATGAAGGCCTGTGTGTAAAAACAAACATCTAAATGTTCACATTTACTCTCATCAAATAGGGAGTAATAGAGAGGTCTCAACATTCACTCTGTTTCTGGGCTGTAGAAGAAGATAAAGCTGCTCAGGACGAAGCAGGTGCTGCACATGCTGTAAAGCTGGGAAACCCCCACCAGAGGGGTCAGAGGCAGCGATGGTTTTGAGTTGAGGTGGGAGGAAACCAGGCTAGCGCAGGCAGGCTCCAGTCACACCCACGCCCCCAGCCTGTACTAACTTGGTCGCCTGGGTTTGGGCGGTGTTGGAGGGGGGCCTCTCCTTGTCTTGTCTGAGGGTGGGGTGCGTGTGCACTGAGGTACAATCTGCACCGGAGACCCCGGAGGTGGGACGCTCTGTGAAACTGAAGGAGGGAACAACAGTGATGATACAGTTGTACACAGGCAGAGAGAGGATAGAGACCTCCAAACCTCCGGACCTGCAGACAGCCGGACCAGCAGGCAGAGGTGGGACCAAGTCGGGTTTGGCAAGTCGCAAGTTGGTCTCAAGTCACAAACACTTTAGTCAAGTCTAGACTTACAAGTCAGAGGTCAAGTCACAAGCCGAGACAGGCAAGTCCCAAATCAAGACTGCAAGTCCAAATTCAAGTCCCAAGTCAAGTTCTAAGTCAGGTCAAAACAGTAAAGTCCAGAGTCAAGTCACAAGGTGAGAAAGGCAAGTCCCAAATCAAGACAGACAAGTCCTGGGTCATATCCAAAGCTGAGACAGGAAAGACCTGAATAAAGACAGTACATTCCATGTTATGTCCTAAGTCAAGTCCCAAGTCTCAAGTCAAAGATAAACAAGTCCAGTGTCAAGTCCCCAGTTGAGGACATCCCAGACATCCCAAGTCAAAGATGGACACGTCCCAAGTAAAGTTAAAGTCAAGACAGGCAACAGGAAAGTCCCAAATCTAGGCAGCAAGTTCCAAATCACATTCTCAGGAAAGTGCCAAATCAAGGTTGGCAATCCCCAAGTCAAGACAAACAAGTCTCAAGTCAAGTCCTAAATCAAGTCCAAGTCAAGACAGCCAAGTCCCAAACCAAATCCAAGTCCTATCAGACAAGATGCCACATCAAAGATAGGCAAGGATAAAGTCAAGCCCATCCAAACATCCATCCATTTCCTGCCTCTGTTTGTCAAACTGTCCAACTCTGGTCAAAGTCAGAGTCCACACCTCTGCCTGCAGACCACTGGAGCACCAAGGAGCAGACCGAACACCGCAGCCCAAAACCATGAGAGCACACAGCTTCAGCCAATAAAACCCAGGACTGAGGAGCAAGCACCAACTGTCCCATCAGACCTGGACCCAGACTCAACTGCAGATTTCCTACTGTTATGGAAATCGATAACTTTTATTTCAGTCTGGACATTAGATTTCAATGTGACACTCGGATTACAAACAGATGCTGAGGGGCAGGAGATGGTGGTTACAAGAGGGAGAGTCAAAAAGTTAATTATGCTCTTCATATTAGATGATGTACTAAATGAAGTCAAAATATCTGCAGATTATTCACGTCACATGAAAATTAATTTATAACAAAATTATGCCTGTATTTCAATATTAAACTTTTTAGGGAACCACAGACGCCACCTAGAACACAAATAATGTCAGAACTGACAAAGTCCAGTGTGGTAGACACAAATGTGTAAATCCTACCCTCTGAGATCTGGACAGTGAAAGGGCTTCTGGGAATCTGCTGCCCAGCAAAGGTCACATAGACAGTGTGAGGTCCCTCCAGGACGGGAACATAGGTGCAGCGGAAAATACTGTCGCCTTTGTTCTCCAAGACAATCTCCACTGTATCCCTCCGACCGTTTGAATCCACAATAATAACGCCTACATCTCCAGCACCCGCCCCTGGTGGACAGACAGATAGACAAGACTTTCAAACACTGAAAGAAGAATGTGATGCTCACTGGAACAGAATCACATAGACTGAAACGCTGCAGCTTTGCTCTGAGAATCATAACTGAGCTGGAAATCAAGTGAGAAATTCTCCATCTACGGTAACATCGCTGATTAGTAAAAGATAGTGGAGAAACAAAGGAAAGTATGTACATTTAAAGAGAAAACTATAAGGTCAACAAAGTCAACAAAAAGCTAATTAGATATCACCTTAACACAACTCTTTATCAGCTTTCTTTGTTTCTTTTCCAGGTAAATCAGTTCATGCTCTGTCTAAATGGGAACAGTTTCAGGTTGTAACTCATAATATAGTTCAGTTTTCATGAGTTTCAGTTTGAGTGATTACCTGCAGTGTAAATGTCAAAGTATGTAGGTTTGTTGGCCACATTTCCCGTCGACTGCAGTCCCGGCCCGCGGGCCTGAACTCTGCTTGGGTCGCCCATGGCCTTCGAAACATTCACCAAGAAGGGACTTCTGTCGATGTCCTGCCCAGCAAACAGCACCTTCACCTGGGAGGAGCAGTAACACACAGGCCAGTCAGGGGTTCTGATGGGTCACTTACATGACTAATGAACCAAATCTGTAATCTAGATCATTAAATCCCCCCTTAAGCTTACGGTAAAGTTTTCATAACATTTTTAGAATAAAGTATGTAACTTTGAGGCATCTGTTCTGTGGTCACCTGATGGGGTTGCAAGGAAGTTCCTAAGAAGGAAGAAGCAAAAAGTTTGGATGCATGATTGACCAGTTCACTCAAACAGGTCCAACAGCTGACTGAGCTGTTGTGCTACAAGGAGTTTTGGTTAGGAGCAAGAGGGTAGACTTTAGGATGCAGCGCGACGTGCAACAAAAAACAATCATTAGACATTATGGGTTCATATGAACGTAAGTTAAGACGTTGAGCATTTGGACTCTTCAGTGGCAGAGTGGTGACTGTAGACTAAAATGTTCTTTCAAAAGTCTTTAATAAAATCCCTTTCTGTCATTAGAAAAGCACCCAATACCAGTTTGATCCAAAAGGTAATCCCTATATGATTCCACTTTTCAACCAAGAGCTGTAAAGATTGGACTGATATCACATGACCAAATTTCCATGCGCAAGTCACGTGACGACACCTGAGCCAGCTTCATTCACTAAAGAAGACCATGAGATGTAGCAGAAAGCTCTGAAAGCTAGCAAGTCGACCGCTGCGCTATATTATTGGGACTTTTTGAATATTTCTTTCACAGTGATCTTTCTTACTTTATGAAGCCCCTCCACTTTGGGCAGGTAGACCACAGAGTAGGTTCTGTTCTTGTCATTGTTGGGGATCACTCGGGCCTGATGGAGACAGAAAGACAACACATTTCAGTTGTATTTCACTTTGTTGTTTTTGATTGAATATAAAATAAGAGTGTGTGTTCACACCTCCTCTGTGTGTCCCTCTGGATCTTCCACATAAACCAGGACTTCACCCAGTCCGGCCTCCACCGTCTCCACCAGAAACTCTGCTGGTTTCAGAACCACATTACCTCGAGGCTCAATACCTGAGAGACACATGAGAGGAAGGAAGTTCAATGAAAAATCTAATGATTCCCACAAACCAGACTATTCAGGTTTCAATTGACAAAGACCATGAGACCATGTTGACAGCAGTAACTAACATAATTTTAATTATTTCAAGCAAAAGAGTTCAGTTACTGAAACAGTAAAACTCACAAACAAACTCTTTTTAGTTATTAGCAATTGATGTTTCTCGATCCTGTTGGGACTAAAATATATCTGGTGCTGCAATTAAGCATCGTTTTCATTATCAATTAATCAACAATTTTCTAATTAATTAATTCACTGTTAATTGTTAAAACATCACAAAATAGTGAAATATGCTTGTCACAGTTGACAAGGTGACATCTTCAAATTGTTTGTTTTCTCTGACCAATGGGCCAAACACCTTAAACAATTAATCGATTATCAAAATTGTTCCAAGTAATCAATTAGTCAACTAATTATGATTACCTGATTGATTCTTTCAGCTCTACAAATATCAACTGCTCATCTGAAAATGGACAAATGAGCTCATTTCCCATAATGATCGGACTGTTCCTGTAGGTACTGTCATATTTTAAAAAACATGGAAACAGCACACAGCTGGTTTTCACTTGAAGCCAATAAAAGTAGATTGAAACTGATCATTTGTTGGATGGACTTTGGTGCTGTGTTTTCTCCTCACCTGGTCCATAGGCTTTGGCCCTCTTCGGGTGCAGCGTCTTCGCCCTCAGGGGGGCACCGGGCTTCAGTTTCGATTTGGGGAACTGAGACAGGTAGGTCATCACAGAGTGCTCGTCCACGTTAGGATCAACGATCTCCTCTGGAGCGATCACCTGAAGAAGAACAAGGGGATGAACACATGATCACATTTACAGCTGTAGATAAACCTGGTAATAAACAAGAAACTGGTTTAAAAAGTGACTTTCTTCCAAAAACACATCAAAGAGGCTCTTTAAATGGAGGCACAGAACATTTTTAATTAACAATGTAAAACTGTTTTGCTGAAATCAAATCTGATTGTCTTGAGTCCAAAATCATTAATGGAAGAAAAACTGGAGACTGAACTAAAGACAGAAAATCTAAGCTAATCATTTTATGAGACTAACAAGACAAAATAATGGAGTTTGAGCTGGTGAACACATGAAAGGTCTGTTATATGTTTAACAGCTGCTCCTTTAATGGATTCTGTTGTTCATTAGCACAGCAGGAAGACCTTTTTAAATCCTCCGCTGAAGTAAGAGCATCAATAACACTAAATATTCCTTTTACGATTAAAGTCTTGCATTTGAATTTTAATGATGTACAAGTAACAGAGGTAGAAAGCACCTATAGCACCTTTCAACAACAAGGCAATTCAATGTGTCACGTAAGACATAAAAAGGCATTACGAAAACATACAGAAGAAACACAAGGCAATATAAAAAAGACATAAATAGGATTTAAATCTCGAAATAAAATAAGCTAAAAATGACATTAGTGATTGAAGTTGAGCACTGACTTTAATTGTTCTTCTTTGGCACCAAACACAATGATTTCAGTGTTACCTTTGTTTAACTGCAGGAAGTTTTGTGAGTTTACTTTTGTGAGTATCGTTATATAAATCTGTGCATCATTCACACAATTATGGACAGATATTTGGGTGTTTTTGTCATTATATGAGCTAGTAGGAGCATGTAGATGTTGAACAGAAGAGGACCGAGAATGGAGCCCTGGGGAACTCCACATCATTTTTGTTGTTCACTCAGATGTATATTTATGTGACAAATTTTTAAAACTAAAAAACAGCTTCATACACTCCTAGCTAGTTAAAGGTTTAACTCCAACAATGGCGTCAGATTTTATGAGCTTGTCTTATATTACTGTGGGCAGTGGTGGCCTAAAGGTTAGAGAAGCGGGCTTATAACAAAAAGTTGGCAATTCAATTATAAAACTTACATACATTTGGAATATTTTTTAAGTTGATTCCAATATTTTTAAACTCAGTATGTTTCAATTTGACAACTTTTAGGCCAACAAAATAATAAATACGTAAAGGATTCAGCATTTCTTCTTTGCTGCAAGATGGCGGCACATGCAGACACAGCAGCTTCAATCTGTTTGTTTTACGATACTTTTACATTCTTAATATTTATACGATATTTCCTTCTTTTAATCTAATGACTTACTTTGTTGTTAAATTTGATATTGTATTATTGGTGCTTAGTTATTTTTGCACTGCTTCTGATTGAAGATGCAACTGCAGTTTTGTACTTTGACAATAAAGTTCTCTTAAATCTGAATTTTATCAGCAATAGCATTTAGACCTTTATGAAATTAAATTTACAGAGAGTATAACTGAACAAATTAAATATTAAATTCAAATAATTAAAAATGGTAAGAATTGGTCAAATGTTCTGAGGGTGGTGACCTCATGACCTCAGTGTTTCTAAAATCCTAACTCTTTAATGTAACATCTAACTTACCTCTGTGGGTGATCCTCATGTTTACTTTACTATTGTGTTCCTAGCTTCTGATTGGTTAGTTAAAACCACATGTCAGATAGAAAGTGTTGTTGTGGTAAAAGCTGCGAGCCACACATTATCTGTCCAGCTCACAGTTTCCAGTAATACAGAACATTAACAAAACAAACCTCAGAAACAGAAAGTTCCTCACTGCCAGAAGCCGTCAGGTCTCTGCTGCTCTTATTAAATATAAAAACATCTGCTTCACTTGTAGCTTTTAAAAACACATCATCATTTATTGCACAGAGTTCAACACAGGAAGGCTCTGTAAAGATGGAAACTATGACTTTATGTCTTTAACAAACGAGTCGACAGTTAACAATCGTTCATCATCTGATTCCACAGTTTGTGTTTTGTCTTCACTTTGTCTCCTCCACTCTGCTGCTAATTTAAACTGCTGGCTGCAGGATCACTCTGCAGGCTGGAAATAGACCAGATCGGCATTTAACACATGTGAGAGGAAAGTTCCTGAAACTGCCTGTTGGATCACAGCAGAACTATGACTCTGCACAACACTGATTATACACTAAAACTTATATCATATAATTTGTCACTGATCTTAAAAGTTTGCATTTGTCTTGGTCACAGCTCTTTGAGAATATAAAGAACACGGAGGACATTTAATCTGTACTTTTCTGGGAATTTGGGAGTTTATTAAAAAACTAATAGTTGGTGGTGGTAGGCAGATTTAAGTATTATCTACACTTATTCATACAAACGAAAACCTCTAATATTCCTTGATGTTTTCTGTGATTGGTGGCAAAGCTCTTGTGGGTGTGGTTTGATAAATCCACCATGTTTTGGTATTGTGGTAAAGGTAAAGGTGAAGTAACAGGTGAACGTTACCTGTGGCACTCCGAGCCAGTCGTCAGCCTGCTGCATGGCCTCTCTGGCGTTCTCCACCGGCTGACTGGGATCCCATGTTTCCCAGTCTGGACAAAGACCTGAAGGCAGCACAGAGAGACGCTAGAGTTCAGTTTCACCAAATCTGTGATATGCGAGCTGCAATTTTGGGACGAGAGATAATCGCTCAAAATGAACAGGGGAGTCCTCTAATCAAAACAAATGCATACTTGTGACCCTGGATAACCCTGGAGGAGCCATGTAGGATTCACACATTTATCTGCAGTTTGGAAACGACTATCAGCTGTGAAACGTGATGCTGACGCCGTTTGTGATTTGCACATGAGAAGTGCTTGAAAATCGCTTTTGTGTTATGGGCCCCAAAGTGGTTTATTAGACTCCACAAACAGAACTGAACTTCACAGCTCAGACACAAGAAAAACACCAAAACGAGTGTTTGGAAACATCTATGATGAAAACCTCCGTATCATTTCTGTACATAAAAATCTGCCGGTGTATTCAGACTGTTTTAATGTCAATCCACTTGTTTCAAGCTTTTTTTCATATTTCATATTTCTTGATGCCGCTTTATTCTGTCTTATTTCAAGACACAGAAATTGATTTCCACAAAAGATTTTGAAACAAGTTAATTTTTACAGGAGACAAATATTCAGACTGCACTGGCAGATTGTTTTCACAGATTAAATTCATTACAGACGGAAATGATTTGATATGAAGGAGAGTTTTGGTACCAAATGGCTAAAAAAGACTCAGCTAGTTAATAGGCACAGCTATTGTGAGAATATACAATATGTTCAGATATTTTCTCATAATTACGACTACACACAACACAATACCTAGTGTTTTTATTATATCTTTTATATTTTTCTACAAAAACGTCATCTGAACACAAACACAAGTACAAAACCTCTGCTTGAATAAAACACAATATAAAACTGACAAAATCAGAAAATATCTGACACACGATTCTGTACTCAAAAACAACTGAGATTTAATACTAAACAATAATAATAATAATAACTACATATCAATAAAGCTGATACTAAGAGCCGATTTGGTGTTTGGTGATAATCAGAGCAGAAATATTACAGCCGAGCGGCCAACAGTCCAAACTATCATTCATAGACTGCAGATTTAAGTTTTACCTGTTCAGAGGAAACAGTGAAACAGTAAAAGCAGTGAAGCGTTTCCTGTTAACACATGACACACAAACACCGACACACAAACACCGACACACACAGTCTGTGATAAAGCTGCTAAGAGGATTTAACTGAACTGACACACAGAGGAGGACAACTGTACTTCTATCTTTATGAGGACCAGGTTGAGTTTTAGACTTTAAGGACAAGTGAAGGCCTGTTTATGTCCTTCAGCACTTTCACCTCATCTGACTCTTCAACTCCTTTAAGAACTTTCACTTCAGCTGATTCTTCAGTTCCTTTTAACACCTCAACTCTTTTTAGTGCTTGAACTTAAACTAACATTTCAACTCCTTTCAGTACTTTAAGTTCAACTTCATTCACCGCTTACACGTAAACTCACTTCAGCTTCATTCAATGCGTACACATAAAACTACGATAACTGCTTCATCACTTCCACTAAAACTACCCCTTCAATTTCTGTCAGTGTTTCTGTTTCAGTGGCCACTTCAACTTTTCTCAACTTGCTTCAGCTTCAGATATAACCAAATAGATTATCTGCCAAAGTTAGAACCATACAGTTTATTTCACATAAATAATTGCACTTCAACTCCTTTCAGTGCATACACATCACCTTATATTATTACTGGCTGGATTAATGTCAACTGACTCTCAAACATTTACAGCAATGTAACTAAAGCTGACACTTAAACTCCCTTCATTGCATGAACTTCAACTCCTTTCAGCAGTTTTACTTCAGCTGACATTTCAGCTTCTTTCAGCACTTTCTCATCAACTGAAGCTTAAACTCCTTCCAGTGCTTAAATGTCAAATGACTCTTCAATTCCTTTCAGCACGTCCATTTCAACTTCATTCGGCCCTCACGCGTAAACTCACACTTATTCATTCAAGTCTGGGACATCAAAGTCCTCGTCGTGTACCTACCAGGGGCGCAGTTGTCCACCAGAGCTCCCAGTGCCTTGCCGTCCCTCCAGTCTCGGTGGAAGTTGGTGATGGGGAGCTGGGGCACTTTGTTCTGGATCCAGCCCAGCAGACGCTGTTTGGGGGTCAGTTTCTTGGCGTCTTCGTCGTCCTCGTCCTCCCACATGGGCATGGAGATGGAGTAGTGCAGGATCAGGGTCCAGATGAGACCCAGGATCAGCTTCAGGTTCCCGTCCACGATGGCTTTAGAGTCTGAAGGACAGACGGGTAAACAGGGTAAATAAGGACACGTTGGTGCTTGTTGTAAATACGTACAGGAGGTGCTGTAAAGAGACTCACGTTGTGTTTTAGAGAATTTATCACGAAAGAAAAATAAACAGGTACCAGGTGTACCAGGTGGCATCGGCTGGTTTTGTGTGTACAGTCCAACATTTGTCTGGTGAACCAGCAGCTGCTTGTTTGTGTCGCTACGCGTACGGTATCAACACCAGTGGAGCATACATGTCAACAGTTGATTTTCATTAGTTTGAAGCTGAAACCTTTGACATTCAGCTTGTTGTGGCTCTCTGCAGCAGTGAGAGGTCTTTATGGAGGGTTTAATGTGGTTTCTGCGAGACTCTAGATGGTCCACAGGTGTTGGTTTGTTTAACTGGGCAGTATGCACCAAGGGAAACGGTGTTCTTACAATCCCACCGCCAGACAACAACAACAAAACTCCAGACAACGTTTTTAAAATTCTCATTTTCTACTAAATCTGCAGATGGTTACGGTTAATAAAAAGATTATTAAACATTAATTACAGGTCTGCACCTTTACTGTCCACCTCTCTGCAGAAAAACACTGACTGCTGGTACTGGTGCCTTCAAACATACAACATCTCAGTTATTGTGAACTGTATGTCAGTACAAATCCTGGCTCCACCCACCAAAACTCGACCCCTGCAGCATCACACGGGAGAGATCAAATATTTTCAACTTTAGGCAAATGCTGCATTCATGCAATGTTGGAGGAACAGCAGGAACAGGGAAACCTCCCGTTCATTCAGCTCGGGAGCGTTGATGCATCGTTCCAGGATGGCTACCCCCACTGCGAGCCTTGTAGCCACACAAACACCCGAAATGTTTCGGTTACATATTTGTAGCATTTAAAAAGTGAGACCCGATGCAAACTGCATAGCTCCTTTTAAATTTGCTAAAATCGATAGTATTGGTGTTAATACTGGACTCTTATTTAGATGTAACTGTCGCTGACGGAGGCTTTGCAGCCATTTGGCCTCCACTTTGTTGACATTTCTGTAGTTTTCGTCAGATCGTAGCTGTCATTGTGGGTTCATTCACAGTTTTGCAGGTATTTGGACCTGATGGTGGCGCGAGATGAAAAGTCAGAAGGATTGATCGTCTGGGAACATAAATGAATGTCTGAACCACATATAATAAAAATCCTTCCACCAGCTGATGAGATATCTGAGTCTGGACCGAAGTGGACCGACAGACATTAACATCCACGGAGCCACGCCGACTAAGAAAAGGCTGCTTTTATTGTCGTTTATTATTTTCCAAGTTTGTCGGTTCCGTTAGTTTCACCTCTCGGTTCGTCTCAGCACGAATCATCTGCGCTGTTGAAATGATTATCAGCAGTTTCGTGTACTGAGACCAGTTCAGACTGAGCTGTATACGACTTTAACGGGAAACTGCCAGCCAATTAGAAGTCAGTACATTTCTGTGGTTTAATTAACTGATTGACAAACATTTGTTTTCTAATGTTTTGTGATCAGCTCGTGTGACCCGGTTTCCTGTTCTGACCGCCAGAATAAAAGTGCGTGGCTGCACATTGTTTATCTCTCAGCTGTCAGGAGACTCCTTTTAATGTGAAAGTTTCATCCGTCGACAGCCGAGAGCAGATCTGCTGCAGGATGATGTCATTCAACCCCCGGTCTGAGGAATGAGGTCAGTTTAAATAGGAAACACATGCGCGCACACACACACACACACACACACACACACAATAGGCCTCACAGTAACACACACATCCAGGAATCTGAGGGAGAACAGTGAGTTGTTCCTAAACTGAAAACTAGTTTGTTTTACCAACTTTTAGTTTGATGACTCTTTCTTTATGTTATATAAACACACACACACACACAACCACACACACACACACACACACACACACACACACACACACACACACACACACACACACACCCCTAAAACTTTAGTCAAACCGCTGCAACATATGACTCACAATCCTGCTTCACTTCGTCTTAAATTTCTTTCGCTGGATCGAGTTCTTCGTGTTCTCACCACATGAACTCGTGTCGTCTTTAAACAGACCAGTGGAACCCTGATGCGAGGCACGTTAAACGAGCGCAGTAAAGTTTCTGATGGATCGTCCAATCAGGAAACAGCGAGAGCAGAGAAAATAGTCATAAATCATCCGAGTGTTTCTGTCAGATTGTTGGCTGCATGATAACCACAGTTAGTTCTAACTCACAGAAAGAGTTCTGTTTATTCAGACACCTACTGTGTTTGGACGAGCTTCAGCCGACTCTTCAGTTACTTTCACACACAGCGACCCTTAAACTCCTTTTAGTGTTTGAACTTCAACTAACTCTTCAACTCCTTTCAGCACTTCAACTGACACACTGAAATCGTAACTCCTAACGCACTTTCTTTTAAACTGGCATTTAACTTCCTCTCAGTGCTTGAACATCAGCTGACTCTTCAGTTCCTTTCAGCACTGTCACCTCAGGTGCTTTTTAAACTCTTTACATTGCTTAAACAACAGTTAACTCTTCAACTCCTTTCGGTCGTTTCACTTTAACTGACAGCTGAACTCCTCACAGAGCCGTGATGCTAATGTGGCTAAACTGTGTGTGAGTGTGTGTGTGTGTGTGTGTGTGGACATGTATTTCTAACGTTGTGGGGACATAAATCTGTTTACACAGTTGCGTTAGCAGATGAAGTCTCAGGTGCAATACAATCCTGTAATGATAAAAACATCTTATTCAAATAAAATTCAAATGAAATCTTTAAAAAGGTGCCAGTAAGGCCACGTGTGTTTCATCATCATGAAATCATATTTTCCTTCTCTGAGCTCAGATGTCTGTTATTCAACACACACACACACACACACACACACACACACACACACACACACACTGAGGAAGCTCCGTGTCCAGAGATTAGTCCGGCCCGGTGCTCAGAGAGGAAATGTCGGGTTCGGAGCGTCGCTGTAATCTTTCCCCAGGAAACAGGAGCTGCTGAGGTTTGTTTGTTCTTCTCTGTTCATTTCAGCTGAACGCTGAAGATTTACTGAAGCGTTCGTCCAACAGACGCACACGCAGTGTTTTTATCCAACAGACAGTTTGTTGGTATTTCAGTGTTTGCAAGGTGCGTAAGTAAGGTTTTGAGCTACTTGTACTTTCTTGAGTATTTCCATTTAATGCTAGTTTATACTTGTACTCATCTCAGCTTCAGTTACTTTGCAGATTGAGATTATTAATACACAATATAATGAAAAAACTACAGATTAAAACAGATTAAACTACCTGGCCGTAGGTCAACATGTCGTTCTCCAAGTTTGCAAAGAAGAGTAAAGTTCAGAACTCAAAGAGGAACGGACGGAGACATCGCATGGTCTGAAGGCTTTGTTATATTTTTATGTTATATATATATATATATATATATATATAAATAGTGGTCAGCATAACAAGTCTATACAAAACTTAATAGACCAAATGTAGTTAGACAAACTGTAAAAGGCCCGACTGATTCAGAGGAGGAAGAAATGCAGCTTTCTATAAAGACTAAGCAGCTGGAGTCCGGTGTGCGCTTCCCTTCAGTCGTCCTGAACACAGCTACCCAAGCAGAGATCAGCTGACTCTCCGCAGATTTTAGATAGATATAGAAACGGTGTATGAACTGCTGATGGGACTTTTTGTCCCCGCAGAGACACCGTAGTGAAAACTGTGAGAGCAGAAATGGACTCTGGTGTTCTGCCAAACACCTCCTGAGCTGCAACAACAACACGTCTGTGTGAAACACAAGCCGTCCTGTTCGCTAACGTCCGACTCGCTCCGACAGTCGCAGCAGCGAGCGGCCGCGCTCGCCGGTCGCCAACGGTTACCAAACAAACAACCCAAAGGTCGCCCCGCTGCAGAGAAACAATGGAGTCCTGATAGAAAGACCGGAGGGGGACGGAGAAA